>NW_028270168.1:31370508-31520060 GCF_037043375.1 Chiloscyllium plagiosum
CTTAAACAACACGCTGCAGCTAACTGTCAGTTATTAGTAACAGATGCATTTTGCACAACAACATTCATGACAACAGAGTCCTCTTGCCAACTAATGAGTAGCCTAATTCTATATAGCATAAATGCTTTTCTTTTACTCTGGTAACTCCTGAGAGATGAGGGCCTCGACAAAACGTGCCCTTTTTAGCAATACATGTTTCATATAAACAAATATTAGCTGGAATATAACAACTATCTTAGAAAACAGATGCAACTTTAAGATAACATACTTTAAAATATAGTTAACCTTTAGGTTAAACAGAAGTGTAGCCCATTAGTCTTATATTACTAATATAATAGAGAAACAAATTGTGAAAAGGGAAAGGAATGCAGGAATAGGCCTATCAAGTCAAGACTTGAGGCAGCACCTCAATTCATTTCCCTGTTCAATTTGAAGGTGGCAATCTGTAACAAAACAGCATAATAGTGAGGTTTCCTTATCACTTAAACCTTAGGTGTCATGCAGTTTATTCTAAGAAGTGGATGACAATGTTGATGAAGTTAAGTAACTTTCAAAACTGTGTCAGGACTTTGCAATTAATTTCACTGCTTCCTAGCTGAGCTCATGATCATATACTTCATCAGCGAAGACTGCGGTCTAATACTCAATATGCAAGTTTAGCTTCTCAGCTCATCAGTGTACAGTACAGAAATAAAATGTGCTGAGAAAACAGACAATTCTCTAAAGATTACCACCAATAAGGCCAGATAAATTTACGAGTCACCCAGTTTTGGATATTTTTAAATCAACCTGTCCAAGATCTTATGTTGCACCTTTGATATAGATAAGACTTGAATCCAGGTCATCTGACCCAGAGGTAAGGGTATTACAAGTGCCCCATAGTCATCAAGTTTTATGAGCAGCAATTTGAGGAGTAAAAAGCAGGCTATGCACTTGGCACACACCAGCATTTTTTCACTATTTAAGCTTTGGTTTCTGGTGAAAGGCTGTCATTGAATCTTTGTCCATACAGCAAATGGGTTGCCCAGCTCTGACTGCACTTGAAATATTAACTCTTTCTCTCTACAGATGCTGTTTCACTTGCTGTGTTTCTCCAGCACCCTGCTTTTTGTACAATTTAAATTGTACAAAAAGCAGTCAAGTCCTGCTGAAATTTATATATTTTTTGTAACCACTACAAATTTACAGTTCTGTGTTGTCATTCATCAAAAAATGGCTCCCAGTTATGTTTTAATTACCATTCATTCCCAGGTTCACATCTTACTGCGGCAGATGGCGGAATTTGAATTCAATAAATATCTGGAATTAAGAATCTAATGATGACCATGAATCCATTGTCAATTGTTGGAAAAACCCATCTGGTTCATGAATGTCTTTTAGGGAAGGAAACTGCCATTCTGGTCTGGCCTACATGTGACTCCAGCCCATAGCAACGTAGTTGACTCTTAACTGCCTTCAGGGCAATTAGGGATGGGCAATAAATGCTGCCAAGTTGGTGACACACTCATCCAGTAAATAAAGAAAGAAAAATATCGAATTAAGCCTATTCAGGTTAAAGCAAAAGGGATTTGCATTGGAAAACTTAGCATGGTCCACCTCTTGAGACATGGGTCAGCTTCAGTGCTTTGTTCTATTGTCTTGCAGGCTAGTAATTTCCTATTCTAGACGGCTATGACTGAACTGATGGAAAAACTGCTGAGCAGAAACAGACTATTGTCTTCGATGAAAAAGCAAAACAATTTTCAATTCCAAACAGAACTGAATCTTGTACTTCGACACATCTGTTTGCGTATCTTTGCCTGACCCTCTTTCTCAGTTTACATTAGAATTCCAAATTATCTATTTAGATTAATCCAACACAGTAAAGGATCTTACCCATCGATCGTTTTATGTTTTACCAAGTTAGTCATTCAAAACTAATAAAAGTTATCGGGTTAGGATTAAAAAAACAGCAATCTAAAATTTACATAAATAGATTTAAACATTTTAACTATTAGAACACTTAAAATGAGATTAAGGCACTTAATTTGATGTGATCATTCTATTTTTTTAATAATTCAAGATCTGCTTATTTCTTTCTTACTTCTTCGAAGCGGGCTCGGATAATTGTGATCCAGTGTTTGACTGTGGTCACACAGTCTGGGTGGCACACCGCAAGAATGGCTTCTCCCATTCCAGCTGCTTTATTTACATCCACACGCTTCTCTTCCACTTTCTTCATAAATTCCTGAAAATATAAAACCTACAAGTTAACAACAGCACAATCCTAGTTTCCTTGACAGAAGGACACATATTCAAGAAAAAAATCTGGAAGTCATAATTTAACATAAGACAGTTCATTTGACACAAGTTATCACTTAAACACGATGTTGCAACTAAAATATATTTGAAAAATTTTTGCGCACAGGAAGTGTCCTGCTACAAATGGTATTATACATATGCCATTTCAAATTTTTAAATACAAAAAATATAAAAGATAAATAGCTTTCAAACATGTCATCAGTCCTTTGCTTTCCTAAGTAAATCAGGCCTTTAATACAGCATATTTATCATGACCCATATAGAAGTCATTAAGAATAGCACACTGTGTTTAAGTAAATTTTTGTTTCTCACCAATCATACAAAGTGGTTTCTTAAAAGGTATCTAAAAACTAGGCTGTTAAACCTTAATTTCCAAGAACATTCCAGGACACTACTTTAATAGGTATAAATTCAAAGGATTTTCAGTTAATTTCTCAAATATTGAGACAATAACATACAGCTTTTATGCTGTGCCTTTCAAAAATAATAATTTGAAATTAACTATGCTAATTTGTATCTGATTTTATTTCTGCAAGTATGCATGAATTAAAACCTCATTCTTCCATTTTAAAAGCCAAACTTAGATAGAAATATTCACATTTAATTTGAAATTTGGATTAACCTTCAGTCCACTTCCATCAAAATACTGAAAACGTTTATACAGAGAATCTTACTTCACTATTCAAGTGGACAACTGACCTTGTGTAAATCGATTAAAGACTGCAAAGACTCCACATCATCGGGTAGAACGCCTCGGAATCGAAGTGACTGCTCTGCCTCAGAAAGCCATTCCAGGAGAGCATGCACAGCATTGCGGAACTCCTCAGCCTATATCAGAATTAACCAATAATGGGTAACAGTTCAGTTGTTCTGATATTTAAATGAGAACATTAGAATTTCCACAGTAGTTACATCCATCTTTCAAAAAAATTATAGGCAGGTAGATTTAAAAAAAAAATTGTTATTTTCAATTAAGTAGGCATTTCAGATTACTTTGGAATGTTAAGAGAAAGAATTATTATCGACCATTAGCTCTGCACACTGCTTATGACAATGCCACTGAGAAGTAATTGATTTTGATAGAAGTTTCTTGACATATTTGCTTCCTTCCCACTTAAATTCAGAGAAAATCCAAATTATGAATCAAAGTTATTGCCTTCTTAGTGAGAAACTAGGATTGTGGATAAGCAGAAGCATTCATGTGTATAACAGTTGCTAAAAATTAGTGATTGCAGGCACACAATTAAAATGGTTCAGTAAATCTTGCCTTTATCTCAAGTGGGACTAGTAAACAAAGGGGAGGAAAGTAGACTTCAGTGTATAACATCTTGGTCAGAACTCATCTGGAACAACATTCAGTTTTGGCATTGCACCTCAGGATGACAGTCACTAAATGACTTGAGGGCTAAAAGATGCATAGACTTGGTTTGTATTCTCTTGAGCTTAGAAAACTGAGGAGTTGACCTTTTTAAAAGTATGAAATTCAATTAGTCAGATACAGGCATGGAATCGAGCACTGCAATCTTAAACATTAGAGCAAGGTTGGTTGCAAGTAAGCTCAGGAAGGATTTTTCATTCAAAAGGTAATGAAATCTGGAACTCTTTTCCCCAAAAGGCTATAGATGTTGGGTTGATTGAAATTTTCAAGATTAAACTTGATACCTTTTTGTCAGGCATAGGTATCAAACCATATGGAACACAGGTAGGCAAAGGGAGGCAAGATTCAGATCAGCCATTTTGGAACAAACTCAAGGGATTGAATGGCCTCACCCCATTCTATTCTCCTATAACATGCGTGGATGCAAACAGAAAATTTTTAATACTGTGTTATGGGTCAGTTTGGTGGTAACATGCAGATAAAATCAAGTTAGTATGCATTACAGGAAGTGGTATTCCGACTATTGATTTTATGTAATTATACTATAAATCTTCAAATTGATAAACTAAACCAGCGCAAAATTGAGATTGTCAATTAAATACCACAATGTGCTCTCACCTGTTTAAGTGCTTGCTCAAGTCGTGTCTGTTTAGAAACAGACAGTTTGCAGACAGTGTCCCAGCGTATGCTCAGTTCCTGCAACTGGACTTTCACCCAAGTTGTATCATCACGACTGTTCTCAATCAATTCACGAGCTGATCGTTTTAGGACCTGTACACTACCGGTGCGCTTACCAAGTTCTTTTTGGAAAACCTACACAAGAAAGGAATTTTTCAGTGCAGAACATAAGAGTTTAAGAATTCTCAGGTTTTAGTAAGCAGTATGCACAAATAAAAGCAAAATTTTATGGAAATATACAGCCATATAATTAAATCAGTTGGCTGCTAACACTTTGATGAAGTTACACAATTGTGAATGTAACACACTTAACAATAATATTTTACCTTGTGAGCATCCATCAAGTTCATCACAAGATCTAGGTCTCCATGGACAGGCTGATCCTCAGCTAATTGTGGCTCAACTTTGTAGAGCCAATCAACTAGAGCCTGGAGTGCATCAGTAAACTGTCCTGAAAACAGTAGTGCCTCCTCCAGCTTATGCTGCCTAAATAGGACCATAGAATCAACAATCTTTAATATTTAGTAAAACGACATCTTCATTTTTTCAATATTAAGTTGACTCATGCGAAACAACAGAGCGTCTGCCAAACGAAATGGATTTAGCTTATCAGCAACACAATCTTTTTTCTTAAAAACACAGGTTAAGTAAAAATAGATTCAATGTCTGATGCAATGTCACTTGTATATCCGGATTAAGCTTGCAGAAGAATGTCAATAAATATTTCATTTCATTAGAAATGAACTTCAATTAGGCAAATAGAAGTTTATTTTATTTCACAGCATGTACAAGAAAACTAACTGGAATTATAATGTGTAAATTATAGTAACTTGGTCTCTTTCCAAGTAACTAATCATGACTAAAATACATAAATATGTAGTTATAATTTCCTTGGCTAGAAAGTTTTACAATACTAGACAACAATATGCTAAAAATGTATTTATTACCCTTACCTCTCAACAGATTTGCCACAAACAGTGTCCCATTTATCACGCACTTCGCCCAGCAGGTTATCCAGTTTCTGACAGTCATCTGTAAGTGAAGCCTTCTCTTTCATGGAACGGCCCATGCGGATCGTGGTGTCATACACTGGTTGTTTCCCACCCAGGGTTTTTTGGAATTCCTTGTTCAATTTTCAAAAAGAGTAAAATGTTTGAAAAACAAGAGCACAGGCTGTACGTCTCGGTGCAGCACATCAGATCTCAATTTGGCAATCACAGGAGTGATAATTAAGTATCCACATTTTTGAGTTGCTGCCTAAAATCCTTATTTAATTGCCATTGGCACTTTTCAACTCAGTTTACTTGCGATACTCTAGATTTGGTTCCAACGCTTGGAACCAAATGTGCAAGTTTTGTATTTGTGGACACTAAACGCTTGGAAAAATATTAATTTGAAAGCTGCATCTGAGGGAAACATTGACATTGATCAGTTGAAGGCGGCTTTAGTCTTGTTTTAAAATCAAAAATTGCTTTTGTCAATCAGAAATACTATACACATTTCATTGTAGTCGCATCTGTAGTTTAATAAATTTGACCTTTTGTGCGCATTAAGACCTGATCATAATGGCCGCAAGTGTGGAATGAGCTTTGCACTCATTATAAATGAAAATCTTAATTTGTAACAACATTTAAAAATGCCAAATATTTAATTGTTGATCCACCTGAAGAAATATGTAAAATCTTGGAGATCACAAGAAGAAAATTTCAGTTTTCACTCAACTCAGTTCACAATGCACTGAAGGATGCAAAACACTCAAGTAAAGATAATCTAAACATCAGGTTAAGATGGTACAACTCTTCAAACTCTCAAATGAATAGTTAAAGACCAGGCACTGGAATGGGTGCAGAGGAGGTTTACCAGGATGTTGCCTGGTATGGTAGAAAGATCGTATGAGGAAAGGCTGAGGCACTTGGGGTTGTTTTCATTGGAGAAAAGAAGGTTTAGGGGTGACTTGATAGAGGTATACAAGATGATTAGGGGTTTAGATAGGGTTGAATCTTTTTCCACGTATGGAGTCAGCTATTACAAGGGGACATAGCTTTAAATTAAGGGGGGGTAGGTATAGGACAGATGTTAGGGGCAGGTTCTTTACTCAGCGAGTCGTGAGTTCGTGGAATGCCCTGCCAGTAGCAGTGGTGGACTCTCCCTCATTATGGGCATTTAAGCGGGCATTGGATAGGCATATGGAGGATAGTGGGCTAGTGTAGGTTAGGTGGGCTTGGATCGGCGCAACATCGAGGGCCGAAGAGCCTGTACTGCGCTGCATTCTTCTATGTTCTATGTTCTAACTTTATGCACCGACCATTATTTTGCTTACGATTGTAAGAAGGAGAAAACAGTTCGTTTTAAAATAAAAATTGGGGTCATTCTGTACCCATAGGCAAGAGGAATTGGAAATTGGTAGATTATAATTTAGATTAATTGGCTTTTTTATTTCCCCCGGTGAAAATTACTAACACCAAGCTCTTTAAGCATTGGATAGAATTTCCATCATTTTAAACCCTAACAAACTCAGGTCAAATTGCAAAGAAAGAAAAAAAAAAGATCGTTGCCAGTGCATAGTTTGGTGGCTATAATCACTTAGTTAGTAGAAAATTCTTCAGATGATTTTGAAACTGAAAAGAAAAATTCAATTTAGATATCTATATCGAACAACCATGGACACAATATTTATACATCCAGACTTTTGAACGGTGTTTTTTTTCACAAAAAAAATTCCTTTCCCACTTTGACTAGCCCATAGTTATTATTTGAATGACTAAGCATCAAGTCCTTCTTATTGGTTGTATTCGACTTCCTGCACTAGGTGATGGCACCAAATAATGACACACCAAAATGGCCTTGAATCCAGCTAAATTAGATGTCAAACAGGATAGTATGGAGGTTGTTACTACTGGCATCAGAATTCCTCAGAAGGTTATTCAAAAAAAAGTCACCATGCTCAACTGAGGATAGGGAAAGGGAACATTTGTGAGGAAAAATAAAACAATGGAAGTTGTATTTTGAACTTTAGAGAATCAGAATTTAGCAGATTTCTTACCTTGTGCTTTGACAGCTGCAATTTTATTTTATCTGGATCATTGGAAATTTCAAGATCAGTATCCAAATTGTTTTCTGCCTCCTCTAGCCAGTCAATCAACTTTTTCCAGGCTTCAAAGAACTTAAGATAGAAAAATACAATACTTAGAATTAAATTCAATTGGCTCAGAAACAAAACATTTATTTTAGTTAGGAAACTGCAGCAGAACCCATCGGTCTTGTATCAAACTATTTGTACCACTGAAAGTTCACAAAATACAAGGTGGATTGGTGTAATGTAAATTTAAAATTTCAAAAGCTAAAAAGGTTCTATTAAAAAAAAAGACAAAATTAACTTGAGAAAAATATCCAACTTTTGCACTTTAGATGCTCTTCAGTCAGTTTCACTTCCAGGCATAATTCAAATTAAATAAAGAAATAAAAACTTTTCAAGAGACTGATCACTATTCATGATTAGTGCACATCAGGAATTGAAAAGGACATTAATATTCAAAGTATTAGTGCCAACAAAAATAATTTCAAAAGTCTGTGTTTAATCAAAGGTATATAAACCAGTGAATAGGACCTTTACAAATGTAAGCCAAGTTAACCTAGGAAAGGTAAGAAATCTTTCTGTAATCCAAGTATTGCAAAGATATTTCTAAAGCAGTAAATTATTATTACTACTGACAGGACTGTTAGAGGGTTCTTGATAGAAATATTCTCCTCCCTGCCAGATACAGGAAGACTCTATTGGCAAGGTTTATATTCTATAATAGCACAGGTAGTAAATTAATTTTTATTGCAATCATTAAAGAGCAGCATCTTATTATTGTCATTTGCATTTTTAATATCATTACTTTGAAAGACACAGGTCCATTTATATAGAGCTTTTCATGACAACCAGGTGTTTGGGGGTGGGGGGGAAAAAAAAAGGGTTGAGTGTGTCTGTGGGGGAGTGGGTGCTGTGTGAGACTGAGAGCATAATTGGATATAAGTCTGTGAGAGGATGCATGCGTGTCTGTAGGAGTGTGTGTGTGTCTGAGAGTGTCCTCTCCCACTCTCTCTCTCAGACACTCACAACAATCCCCCCCCGCACCCCCAAGTTTGTGGGGTGAATTTGTGCTTGCAGAATTACATTTTACTTCGCTCAAAAACTGCACGAATCTATGTAAAATTCTGTAAATTCATTTTTTTAGATTAGAATCAGTATAAACATTGCGGCACAGACAGTATCACACAGTGCAGCTTACACCTTCAATACATTATCTGGGCTGACAGATGCCAATTGTTAAAGTTCACTTGAGAACGTAACTTTTTTAAAAAAAACTTTGCAATTTTCATAAGAAAGAACTGAGAACAACATGGTCATTCTAACAGATGAGAGACTTAACAAACAATCCAGGTCTTTTTAAATACTTACTTTCATTTACATCACACTGTAAACTTTTGTTATAATCTCTGTGTCTTACAATCTTATACTCCACAACCACCTGATGAAGGAGCAACACTCAAAGCTAGTGCTTCCAATTAAATCTGTTGGGACTATAACCTGGTGTTGTATGATTTTTAACTTTGCACACCCCAGTTCAACATCAGCATCTCGAAGTCTTGGTTAATGTGGTAGCTTCTAAGGAATATTCAAAAGGTGAAGGAGACGTGGTCAGGTTTCAGGAGGGATTGCATTGTTTAACGCAGTTGGTAGTTAAAGAATGGCCTCCAGCTGTGGAGTAATTGAAATTGGGATGCCCAAGAAGTCAAAATTGAATGAGTGCAGAGATCTCAAGAGAGTCATGGGATTGGAGGAAATTATAGAAATGAGGGACAAGGACATGGAGAGATTTACGAAGAGGAATTGGAATTTTAAAAGGAGGCATTTCTCAATTGGAAGCCAGCGTAGATCAACAAGCACTAGATGACTGACAAGCAGAACTTGAAAACAAAAATTAATGCATTGGATATATGTAGGCCAGACCAGTTAAATACAGTAATTTCCCACTCTGAAACAACATTAGCAAACAAGATGGCTTTTTCCAAAAATTGACAATTCTTTGATGGTCACTATTAGACAATTTATTCCAGACCTTTCCAAAAATTGAATTCAAATTCCACCATCTGCCATGGTATAGTACAACGTAAGTAAGGATAACTAAGGGCAACAGTGTTTTGAATGATATCAAGCTTAGAAATTAGAGTGAGACAAGCTGCCCAAAAATGCACTGGAATAGTCAAGTCTAGAGGTGACAATGCAAACGATTAGGTGTTCAGCAGCAAGTGAGCTGAGGAGGGAAACAGGTGATCTGAGGTGATGGTATAGATAAGTGGTTGCAAACTCATCTTGTAATCAAATGGCACTGAGCTGGTGTCCAGTCTGGTTCAACCTCAGATAGTTGCCAGGGAAGGGAGTAGAGTTAGTGGAACTTGTGGCAACAACTGAAGACTTTGGTATGCCAAACATTCAAATGGATGAAATCTTTGCTCATTCCATACTGGTTGTCACACACCATTTTCAGTGAGCTATACTCGCTCCCAGTCTAATAACACCTCAATGTTAAAGTTCTTACTGTTCTTCAATCTTTCCCCACCTTTGACCTGCAATTTTTGGGAGACCTCTGCACTGACCCAATTTCAATTTAGATACAAGTTAAAAGTGGAGGAGTTGAGAGAGGAGGTAGTGAGGTACAGTTGAATGTTGTTAGCATACATGTGACAGAAATGGTAGGTTTGCTGATAATGCTAAGGGGAAGCTTGCATACCCAGCAGGGGATCAAAATAGATCTTTGGCAGACATCGTTAGCAGTGTAGGAGTAAGAAGTGAAGACACTAAGTGACACTTGGGCCACAATGAGATACTTAAGAATAGAAATAGGTAAGTGCAGACTCACTTAGTTGGATGACAGTGGAAAGGAGCAGTAAGAGGAATGTGAGCAAGACCAACATCAGAAGCTACTGACATGTCAACTAGGACATGGATGGATATCTTACCTTTGTCACTGTCATGAAGGATAACAAATATTACTTCGTTAAGAGCTGTTTCAGTGTTGCAGTGAGGTGGAAATCAGATGAGAGGGATTCAAATATAAAGTTTTGGGAAAGATGCAGGAGGTGATAACATATTTCAACATACCAACAAGTCTACACAAAGGAGTGTTTTTAGAAAACAGGTCAGGGAAAATACAGGAACATATTCATTTTGATTCTGCATACCTGCTTTGCACGTTTTCTGGCTTCATCAAGTGCTCTTCCTCTCTCAACAGAACGCTGTACCACTTTCTCCCACCGTGATTGCATACTAAAGAGCAAGTTTTTAATCAAAACCACATCCTGTTTCTGGCTGAGAAACTTTAACTGATTTCCAGTTTTATCCAGGTCAATAATTTGGTCACGATGAGAATTAACTTCATTAGCAAATATCTGGAAAATAGTAATAAGTATTAGCTAAACATATTTGCATCTTTGTCTTTGTTTTACACTCTGAGGACTTATTATTAAATGGAAAGAAAGCATGCTGCAAGTGGTCAAAGTGCTGCTTTGTAGCCAGCCCTTACACAGTATCGTTTTGTCACCTGCTGGTTAACTTCCTCTTATTTACCTTTTCTTCATGTGGAAAAACCCACAACAGCACAGCAGAGCCTGTGGAGTACAAGGAGACAAGCCCCTTTCCTGGGGGTACACTGGGGAGCACAACAGCTCTTCTGCTAATAAAAGCAGATGCTAGAAATTAGAAATAAACCATTGTGGAAAAACTCAGCAGGTTTTGTTGCACCTGTGCTGCAAGACACAGACTGAATGTTTCAAGTCCAATATGACTCTTCAAGGACTCTCCATGGACTCAACATGATAACTTTGTTTCTCTCACCACAGATGCTTCATAGACCTGCTGAGTTTCTCCAATTCTGCTTTTATTTCCCTCAGCATTTCTCATGTTGTGGCATTATATGACTCCTAATATTTTCAAAGTCACATTTTTGACTGTAGTAAAAACATTTAAATGTATTTGCAACTTGACTAAGAATTTTGTTAAACAGATTGTAACATTAAATTCAGCTCTTTATAATCATTCCATTATTTATGAATTCCTGTTTAAAGCACAACTCAATTAATGTACCTTCTGAAACCAAGTGCAAAGAAAATGTGGAAAATGCTTTAGTGTATGGATTTGTTTTAAAAGATCCTGAGGTGTGGTAGCTGTCAATGCACACTCTGTTCTGAATTGCTACAGTCCTTCTATCTCTGGTATTGATCAGTCTCCCAGTCCCTGCCCTGTGTATGATCAGTCACTCCATCCCCATTCTGACTATTGAGTAGTTATCTTATACAGCATATTGATCAGTTGTCCTGTCTCCCAAAGAGACAAGTTGACTTGTCCTGCATACAGCACAGTCATATCAATTCAGTTATCGAGTCCCAGTCCCTGAGCCAAGTATTTAGCAGTAGCTGTATTTTTGTCCTGACAATCAAGCAGTCTCCCTGCTCCTTCCCAAGTCTTTTGCAGTGGCCTATCCCACGTATTGAACATTTACCCTGTCACTGGTCACCTAGAGTCTGACACACATATTGAGCTGTCGCTCAATCCCAAAATATCGAGCAATCACCTTATCCCCAGTCCCAGGCACTGAACAGACTCCTAGTTCCTCAGCTCCATACTGAAGCAGTCACTTGATTCTCATTTGAAGTGAAATGAAGCCGCCTCATGATTCTTTGGCCCCTGGATTGAGACAATACCACTTCTTAACAATCCTCACCCCATAACATGAGACTATCTGCCAACATTAGCTCCTCTAAACCAAGAATAATCCAGAACCTCCAATACCTTGTGTTCGTCTATTTGGAAAAGTACTGTATCAACGATAAGACTAGGAGGAGCTACGATGTTTAGACTTTGCTCTGCTTGAGTAAGCCAGTTAATGAAATCTTGCAAGGAATTCTGAAAGTCTGTTGCAAGACTGAGGACATCTTCTAGCTTGGTCTGAAAATAAAAACAAAAAAGTCATACAATTATTACTGTAGGAATTGAGGACTGCAGATGTTGGAGATCAGAGTCGAGAGTGTGGTGCTGGAAAAGCACAGGTCAGGCAGCATCTGAGGAACAGGAGAATCGATATTTCTGGTAAAAGCCCTTCATCAGGAATGAAACTTGTGGGCAGGTGGGCTGAGAGATAAATGGGAGGGGGTGGGGCTAGAGGGAAGGTATCTGGGATTGCAATAGATAGAGAAAAGTGAGGGAGAAGGTGATAGGTTGGAGGGGGGAGGGGATAGATAGGAAAAGATTCTCCTGCTCCTCGGCTGAATGCTGTGCTTTTCCAACACCACACCCTCGATATTATTATTATAGCATAGATGATGACTATTTCATTCATTAATATATGCTACTTCTCCATGGAGCTACTCACTGTTTCCCACCGCACCCACAACTTCTTTACTTGTAATCTTGTAACTCTCTTCTCTTCAAACAATTATTTATGTCAATAAAAGTCCAAGATTGCTGGAGAGAAACATTAAGAACGGACACTACAGTCCTTTTTAAAAGTCACCATCTTCCTACTCGTAATAATATTCCTATCCTCTCACTGTTGGCTTTTCTGACACTATTGGCACTCCTACCTTCTTTTCCTCTATCTTGGTGCTCATCAGTTGCCACTTCTGTTCTAATAATGTGACACACTGTTCGACATTAGATCCTGTAACATCATCGCGAGCACTCAGCAACAGCCGGCCTTTCTCTAGCAAGTTCTTGTATGTCTCCTCATTAGTATAGAATTCCTGGTAGAGTTCCTAAAAAATAAAACAAAGTAATTTTTACAGTTAATCCTAGTGATTCATTGCCACCTATAATGTTACTTGTCAGTATTCAAGAAATCAAATTTCCTATCACACAACCTAATCCTTTTTAGTTACAATGATCTGCTCATTGTCTGTAAACAAAAGATCTCTACAATTATTATTATTTTGTTTCATGTTATTTAGAGCAGGATATGCTGGCAAACCAGTATTAGATGCCTTTCATGAAAGAGCTTATGTTATAGTCTATGAAGTTTAAATATACAGAATAGCTATTTGATATCTTGCATTTTGTTTCCCATAAAACAGTCAAGGGATTGAGAGAGATTAGGAAGTAACATCAATATATCTGTTAAATACATAATTTGAGTGAAAGTATACAGTCATTTCTTACAATGACATTATTTCATTAATACTGTACATCAGAATGCCAGTCCAAAATCAAATGATGCATCAATATGACTGGTTCAAGTTTACATTCACATTCTTTTATTTATTTGGTATGATGCAGTTTTTTTTAAAAAGTTTATTTTCAATCCACTCTTGGGATGTGGATGTCACTGGCTGGCTAGCATTTAATGCCTGTCCCTAGCCACCTTTGAGAAAATGGTGACAAATGGCCTTCTTAAATTATTGCAGTCTGTGTGCCATAGGCACACCCACAATGGTGTCAGGGAAGGAATTGCAGAATTTAAACCCAATAAAGGTGTAGTACCATTGTGTCTTGAAGGAGGGGAGTAATTCAATGCAATTTGTAGAACAGTAGTAAGCACACTTTGTCCCAAGGTGATGGTATGATGGGGGAAATGATAAAATTGAGTGCACAACTCTACAGCATGTTATAAATATTTACAGAGAGAGACTGGTAAATATTTTCTCAAGAAGTCTTGGTAATTGAGAGGAAGAAAACTGGAAACAGAAGGAACAAATACATTAAAGAAAGATACATGGATTGTTCGATTTGTTTGGGCAAGTCCCCTCATTAACACTAGTTGAAGCACCTTTGTGCATCATGTCGTCATATGAGGTTTAGTTTTTAACTATTTTGAGTCTGAATTCTTGAACTGATGACTAGGACTTAAACTGCCATTTTCAGTGGGGATATCTGAGGTGTCTGCTTTAAAAGTATCAGGCTACGGCCAATTGAACTTTACCCCTTGCACAGTTATCGACTTTCGTAACAAATTTTCATCGACAGTCTTTGAATTAGGCTGAATTAGAGTGGTGCTGGAAAAGCACAGCAGTTCAGGCAGCATCCGAGGAGTAGATGCTGCCTGAACTGCTGTGCTTTTCCAGCACCACTCTAATCCAGAATCTGGTTTCCAGCATCTGCAGTCATTGTTTTTACCCTTTGTCTAGGCTGGGTCTGGCACTGTGAACTTGTGATTCAATTTCCTTCGTGGCATTTTACCAAGTTTCCTCCCCCAATTTCTGTCTGTATTGAGCTATTCTTCCCATCATAAAAGGAGGCTTCCAGGAAATATACTGAATAGTCAGATGGACCAGCTTCCCCACATTTGCTGAAGCCATCTGAGTTTATCTCATCACCATTTATCTTGAGCCCACTATTATTCTGTCTCTAAATTGTTAGAATACTTGTTAAATACTTAGTATTAGATGAAAATAATTTTTCTCCAAATATTACTAGGACAATTGAAGCTCATGTCTACAGTCCCCACCATAAACTTAGATCCATTGCCATCCCTCATCTTGCCAACTGTTTGTAGGCTGGATTAGAAGGTTTGAAACTCATGTTATATTTGATCCAAAATGAGCTTTCAATCAAATCTGGGACATGGCTAGAACTGCCAACTCAGTCTCTGGCTCACTTATTTGTTGTTTAAACTCTCATCAATGCCTTTGCTACCTCTGGACTTGCATATTCTAAAAAGCTCTTGGCCTGTCTCCCATATTCTACCATCTGCAAACTTGAGTTCATCTGAAACTGAGTTACCTTTCTTCAAACTGGCACTAAATCCTATTCATTCATCACCCTGTGCTTGCTGACCTACAGAGCCCCTGGGCGGCACGGTGGCACAGTGGTTAGCACTGCTGCCTCACAGCGCCAGAGACCCGGGTTCAATTCCCGCCTCAGGCGACTGACTGTGTGGAGTTTGCACGTTCTCCCCGTGTCTGCGTGGGTTTCCTCCGGGTGCTCCGGTTTCCTCCCACAGTCCAAAGATGTGCAGAGTCAGGTGAATTGGCCATACTAAATTGCCCGTAGTGTTAGGTAAGGGGTAAATGTAGGGGTATGGGTGGGTTTCGCTTCGGCGGATCGGTGTGGACTTGTTGGGCCGAAGGGCCTGTTTCCACACTGTAATCTAATCTAATCTAATCTAATCTAATCCAGCTCCTTATTTTCAAATTTCTCTGTAACATCACCAGAAACTTAACCCTGCTGAGATGTGGACATTCATTCAAATTCCTGCCTTCTGAGCATCACTGGTAGCTGTGCCTTCAACTGCCTGGGTCTCAAGCTCTGATACTGCTTCTTTAAACCCAGATTGTAACTATTTTTTTGCTTTTTGATGAAGCTATTAAAAGAAATTTGTTTTGCAAATCCTGTGCTTTTGAAGGAGATTACAAATCACTTACCAAGTGGACATTGAGTTGTTCTCTGGCTGTCTCAGGTAAACCTCCAGTGGATTTAGATGCTGCCAGCTGATTTTCAACTCGGCTCAACCACTGCAAGAAATCCTCAATCTCGCTATGAAAACTTTCAGCCTGTCAAAAAAGAAGCATTGTTCAGAAAAACATACCAGCTGTCTCACGAAGTTTGTTAATATCCACTCAGAATATAGAAATCCAATGTCTATGCCAGAAGAATCCATGAGATAAAGTACTATAAATGAATATGAGCTACTCAAATAGATCATAACTTAAATAACTTAGCTTACAAAGCAACCTACAGTTAAAGTACTAAAATTATATCAAAAAGGGTGGGATACTCTTTGTAGGACCAGTGTGGACTTGTTGGGCCTAATAGCCTGATTCCACACTGTAGGGATTCTATAATACTTGTGCAATGTTGCAAAAATGAAGGCAACACTGTATTCAAGGGAATGGAGCTGGATTAAAAGAAATGAATAGTAGAGAGAAAGAAAACATATAGGTATAAGTCATCAAATTGTTGGATGGTGACTTAGACCTACTTTTCTTCAGTGATGTGTTTTCATTTCTGTTTATATAAATTATTTGACTGTAGGCATTAAAACGAACAATACTAATTTAAAAGCACAGAAAACTGGAGAATAATGCAGAATAGAGTCAGGTTACTGGAGTGGACATACAGGCAGCTGATGCAGTGCAATGTGGAGAACCATCTACTGTAGTTGCACATTTTGGGAGAAATAATTCAAGAATGCTTAGTGCATCAGAACAAAAAGAGACAAAGGTACAGAGAGACAAATCTTTAACAGTTGATGCTGAAATCTAAAAAAAAAGTAACGACATTCTGAGCCAGGTGCAAACACTGGCTAAAATGTGTTATAAACAAGTTCATTATATCATTATCATCTGGTACTGCCTCTTTACTTTAAAGGTAAAAATGAGAAAAATGGTCACATGTTCTGCTCTGAATTCTGCCTGACAACCTGCTTGGGTCGCTTGGCTGCTTTGGGGCCCAGGCTAACTGACTGAGAAAAAAAGGTTTACCACGTTCAGATTCCAAGTCTCTCAGGGAGATGTTAAGAATGTCAACTTTTATAAACAGTTATACTTTGTGTGTGTTTCTGGTATTATCAATTTAATTCTGAGATAAAATGTTGGAGGCTTACAAAGTAGCTAATTAGCATTTCTATCCGGATAGAAGGCTCATGAAATCAATACTGCCATAGACATGAACTTTGGAAAGAACAACGTCCACAGAAAGTCACTGTACAATAAGGTTACAGGTTTTCTAATTCTTAGATACAAGTCAGTCTGCAGTTAAGCAACTGAAGGCAGAATATAGAGCAATTCATTCTGTAGTAATCCTCACACTGAAAATCAGCCCTGGTATCAGAAGTTTTTTCTCCATTTTTCTATTTTGTACCTACAATGGTGCCAGGAATGATGACTTTGTACACTTTTCACTGACTCCTGTACTTGAATACACATAACAATAAAACCTAATTCTAATTCTAAGTTACCTGACTAGGAACAGAAAAGGAAGCAAGCAAGCCCATTAGGAGCTGAGAATAAATTCTTCACTTCAGGGTCAGAGTAATCTCAAGAAACTTGAAATGAGGAATTTCCCATAAAGTGCCTATTGAATGTTTTTATTCCATCTAAACACTAAAGTGATGGGAAAACTCAGCAGATCTGGCAGCATCTGTGGAGAGAGAAATAGACTTAACATTTCAAGTCTGATATAAATCTCCTTCAGAATACTGAAGTTTGAAGTTACATCTCTACAGATACTGTCTCAACTGCTGTATGATTACAGTTTTTATTTCAGATTTCCAGTATCTGCAGTACGTTGCTTTAACAGTAAGAGGATTTGATAAATGCTCCTGGGCGACCTATGCAAAAGAGTACACAGGAAAGCAAAGGAAATTGAATGATAGCCAAATAAGTGGCCTTTCTTGCTCACTGTAATTTTAAGGCTTCAGATCCAGTCAGTCGGTTTTGGTGAGAGAAGATTACAGATTGGCATACTGCCAGAAATCTGCAAGCTATCTTACATATATGTCAATTAATTTATAATTGGCCTCAGGATGAATAGCAAAGGCAAATACAGATTAAATGTTGTATAACAGAAACCTAAGGAGAAAGTGAGGACTGCAGATGCTGGAGATCAGAGCTGGAAATGTGTTGCTGGAAAAGCGCAGCAGGTCAGGCAGCATCCAAGGAGGAGAATCGACGCTTCGGGCATGAGCCCTTCTTCAGGAATGAGGAAAGTGTGCCAAGCAGGCTAAGATAAAAGGTAGGGAGGAGGGGCGTTGGAAATGCGATAGGTGGAAGGAGGGCGAGAAGGGGAGGGCGAGAAGGGGAGGGCGAGAAGGGGAGGGCGAGAAGGGGAGGGCGAGAAGGGGAGGGCGAGAAGGGGAGGGCGAGAAGGGGAGGGCGAGAAGGGGAGGGCGAGAAGGGGAGGGCGAGAAGGGGAGGGCGAGAAGGGGAGGGCGAGAAGGGGAGGGCGAGAAGGGGAGGGCGAGAAGGGGAGGGCGAGAAGGGGAGGGCGAGAAGGGGAGGGCGAGAAGGGGAGGGCGAGAAGGGGAGGGCGAGAAGGGGAGGGCGAGAAGGGGAGGGCGAGAAGGGGAGGGCGAGAAGGGGAGGGCGAGAAGGGGAGGGCGAGAAGGGGAGGGCGAGAAGGGGAGGGCGAGAAGGGGAGGGCGAGAAGGGGAGGGCGAGAAGGGGAGGGCGAGAAGGGGAGGGCGAGAAGGGGAGGGCGAGAAGGGGAGGGCGAGAAGGGGAGGGCGAGAAGGGGAGGGCGAGAAGGGGAGGGCGAGAAGGGGAGGGCGAGAAGGGGAGGGCGAGAAGGGGAGGGCGAGAAGGGGAGGGCGAGAAGGGGAGGGCGAGAAGGGGAGGGCGAGAAGGGGAGGGCGAGAAGGGGAGGGCGAGAAGGGGAGGGCGAGAAGGGGAGGGCGAGAAGGGGAGGGCGAGAAGGGGAGGGCGAGAAGGGGAGGGCGAGAAGGGGAGGGCGAGAAGGGGAGGGCGAGAAGGGGAGGGCGAGAAGGGGAGGGCGAGAAGGGGAGGGCGAGAAGGGGAGGGCGAGAAGGGGAGGGCGAGAAGGGGAGGGCGAGAAGGGGAGGGCGAGAAGGGGAGGGCGAGAAGGGGAGGGCGAGAAGGGGAGGGCGAGAAGGGGAGGGCGAGAAGGGGAGGGCGAGAAGGGGAGGGCGAGAAGGGGAGGGCGAGAAGGGGAGGGCGAGAAGGGGAGGGCGAGAAGGGGAGGGCGAGAGGCTGGAGAGGTCAGGAAGAAGATTGCAGGTTAGGAAGGTGGTGCTGAGTTCGAGGGTTGGGACTGAGACAAGGTGGGGGGAGGGGAAATGAGGAAACTGGAGAAATCGGAGTTCATCCCTTGTGGTTGGAGGGTTGCTCGACGGAAGATGAGGCGCTCTTCCTCCAGCCGTCATGTTGCTATGGTCTGGCGATGGAGGAGTCCAAGGACCTGCATGTCCTTGGTGGAGTGGGAGGGGGAGTTGAGCCACAGGGTGGTTGGTCCGGGTGTCCCAGAAGTGTTCTCTGAAATGTTCCGCAAATAGGCGGCCTGTCTCCCCAATATAGAGGAGGCCACAACGGGTGAAGCGGATGCAGTAAATGGTGTGTATGGAGGTGCAGGTGAATTTGTGATGGATATGGAAGGATCCCTTGGGGCCTTGGAGGGAAGTAAGGGGGGGGGGGGGGTTGTGTGGGCGCAAGTTTTGCATTTTTTGCTGTTGCAGGGGAAGGTGCCGGGAGTGGAGGTTGGGTTGGTGGGGGGGGGGGGGGGGGGGGGGGGGGGGGTGTGTGGATCGGACGAGGGAGTCACAGAGGGAGTGGTCTTTTCGGAACGCTGATGGGGGAGGGAAATATATCCCTGGTGGTGAGGCCCGTTTGGAGGTGGCAGAAATGGCGACGGATGATACAATGTATATGGAGGTTGGTGGGGTGGTAGCTGAGGACCAGTAGGGTTCTGTCCTGATAGCGATTGGAGGGGTGAGGCTCAAGGGCAGAGGAGCAGGAAGTGGAGGAGATGCGGTGGAGAGCATTGTCGACCACGTCTGGGGGGAAATTGTGGTCTTTGAAGAAAGAGGCCATCCGGGTTGTTCGGTACTGGAACTGGTCCTCCTGGGAGCAGATGCGGCGGAGACGAAGGAATTGGGAATATAACAGAAACCTAAGCAGTGCCATACAAAAACTGCTTGTAACTTGACTTTGCCTATTCAAGTATTAATAAATACAGGTCTCCCAAAGTTCTTCAGCTATTGAATACCTGCTGGAGAGCAGCTTCCAATTGTTGTTCCCTCCCTTCAGTTTTCTGAAGCAGTGACTGCCAGCTCTGATTTAACTTATCTAATCGACGTTTTAGGTTGCTGGCATCCTCCCCTGCACTTGACTCCAGAAGCTCATTCCCAGCTTTATTTACGGTGTCCACTGTTGACTTGTGGGCAAGAACATCATTCTTCAGTACCTGTGGGGAGTTAAAGATCCATTTACCAAATATTGCACAAACCGGTTATCTGGACCCAACATCACAAACTTTAAAGCAACTAGTATAATTGAAAAAGACAAAAAGATCCTCAGCATCTATAAAGAGAATGGTGGGCAAACGCTCTGGTGTGTTGAGGTCTATTGCTCAATGTTGGAACTTCTTGTAAAACACTACTATCTTTATTCTAACTCCTAATATGCCCAGTATTTGCCACCCAATACTACCTTCTCATCCTTTAACACCTCGCTTTGAAAATCCAAACTTTCTGCGTAATGTGTTGTGGTCTCTTCCTACATTATTGCCCTACCATCCTTTATCTACTATACAGATTTACAGCTTTACATTTCTGATACTGGCTTTCGGAGTAATTGCCCCATCCTCAATTTCACCATCGTTCATTAATTGCCTAGGTGGCTGAAGGTTCAATCGGTCTTGGCTCTTTGCTCCTTACTTGATTTCCCTCAACACTTAGAGTACTAAGGTGAATTCAGTCATTATTCACTATCACAACATACAAAGATCAACTCTACTTCCTGACATCATATGATATATTTGTTGACCGAAGATCATATCTAGCATAGAAGGTTGAGCTCAAAGAGCACTACGATGGATCTTCAAAGACAAGTAAGATACAATTTAAATTTAAGACAGAATTTAAATGAACAATGACAACATTAACATAACATATATAATGCTTCAAACAGCTATGTTTTCTCGAAGAACATTATCCAAAACCGTATTATTATTTTTACAACACAATATTAATTATATACGATTGTATGATCCAATGGTTATACAGTTATGAAAGTTAAATCTTTGCAGAGGATAACTTCATTGATAGCCATTACAATATTATTTTGACATACATGATGCTTGGCAAGTTCAATTTCTATGGCTTTTGGGTCCCCAGTAATTGGCCTTTGTCCATCCAGAAGCTCCTCTGTATGATTCAGCCAGGCCATAAGTTCAGCCAAAGCATGCTGAAACTGACCCAGTGCCAGTAGGGCACCCTCCACCTTGTGCTGTGGAGAAATAATAAGTTCAGAGTTAGTCATTCACATCAAATATTTGTTTATGCTATCAGAAATAGTCACCACAACTCTCCTTGGGTCTGTAAAGAAATATCCCCTATAATTCTGAATATAGAAAAATGATCAAACACCAAATATTGATATCAAACACCAAATATTGTTGCATATATGCTAAAATTGCATGTGTAGTACACATGCCATCCAAGGCTTCTTGGTAAGAGGTAGGCACGTATGCCTATTTTTATACAACCATAAGTAGCTGCATTAAACTCAGGAACAATGGCCTGGGCGTGAGTTCATTCCCAGAATCTATTCCATGAATTTGGAAGAGATAAAGAAAGGATGAAAGGAAGGGTTTTCAGCTTCTTTGGAGTCCATATGTCCTACAACAGATCTGCCTGGTTGAAAATGCAAAAAAAAAGGTTAAACTTAATTCTGCCCGCAAACAGATGTATAAAAGTCAGTGAGTTTGTGGTAAGGGAAAGACGAGGGTAGAATACGCTAATTAGGGGGAGGATACCATTTGACCCCTCCAGCCTGTCACATCAGACAAGATCATTGTTGATCTGAGCTGTAGCTTTAACTTCATCCTGTTTACCCCGATAACAATCAATCAACTTCCTTGGTGGCCAGGAATCTACCTCTGTTGTTTCAGAAATATTCAATAAGCTTCACTTGCATTGCTCTCTGGGGAATACAAGTCCAAAGACCCAAGACTTTCAGATTAGAAATAATTCTTAATCTCGGTTATTAATGTGTCCCCTAACTCTGGTAATGCATTAATCTACTCTGATCCATCACCTTCTCAACTCCTCCTTTTCCAAGTTTGGGAGGGCCAAGAGAAGAATAATCTCACTGTCCAGAGATAAAACGAGCTTTAAAGTTGTCACTGAATGATTACGTAATAGCCCCTTCCTTCACTGTAAAAGTCCTGATGTCACGTGGGCAGACAGCCCATTAAAAACTTGAGGTCCTCTTGCAGGCTTGGGTGCAAGGATGGTATCTCCACTTCTATTTTTGTTATTTACTCACAAGATGTGGGCATTGCTGGTTGGCCAGCATTTATTGCCCATCTCTAGCTGCTCGAGGTGGTGGTGGTCAGCTGTTTTCTGGAACTGTTGTAGTCTATTTGGAGTAGGTATGCTGTTAAGGTGCGAATTCCAGGATTCGGACTCAGCAATACTGAAGCTATGGTGACATATTACCAAATCAGGATTGAGAATTGATGGAGGGGAATTTGCAAGTGATGTTCTTCACACATATCTACTGCTGCTGTCCTTGTAGATTGTAGCAATCTGTTAATAGAGCCTTGTTAAATTTCTGCAGTGTGTCTTCTGGATGGTACACAGTGCTGCTGCTTAGCATTTATGATATAGAGAATCAATGGACTGCTTTGGCCTGGATGGTATCATGCTTCTTGACTATTGTTGAAATTGTGCTCATCCAGGCAAGTGGGGAGTATTCCATCATCTTCCTGATTTATGCCTTGTAGATAATGGACAGGGATTTAGGGAGTCAGAACATTAATTATCTGCTGCATAACATCCTAGCCTCTGACCTATGCTTGTAACCACAGTACTTAAAAATGTCTAGTTCTGATCAATGGTTGTTGATAGTGGGGGGGGGGGGAGATTCAGTTATGGTAATATCATTGAATGTCACGGGCTGGTGGTCACTGCCTAGCACTTGTACGGGGCAAATGTTACTTGCCACTTGTCAGCCTGAGTCTCAATAATGTCCAGATCCTGCTGCATTTGGGTGTGGACTACCTACCATATATAACAAGTCATGAATGGTGCTGAATGTTATGAGTCATCAGTGAACATCCCCACTTCTGACTTTATGAAGGAGACTAGTGACAAAGCAACTAAGGACACTACCTTGAGGAACTCCTGGGAGAGATGCTGTGGAGCTGAGATGACTGACCTCCAACCATCACAACCTTCCATTGTGTCAGGTATGACTCCAACCAGTGGGGAGTTTTCCTCCGATGCCCGCTGACTCCAGTGTTGAGAGAGGTTTTTTAATGCCACCCTTGTTCGAATGTAATCTTGAAGTCATGGCAGACCCTCTCACCTCACCAATTCCGCATGTTCGCCCATGTTTCAACCAAAACATCAATGAGGTCAGGAGCTAAGTTGCCCTGGCTCAACTCAAACAGGATGTCAGTAAGCAGGGAAATGTTAAGTCCATACTGCTTGATAGTACTGTTGATGACACCTTCTGTGACTTTATTGATGATTGAGAGCAGGTTGATAGGGTGGTAATTGGCTGGGTGCAACTTTTCCCATTTTTTGGTCTGTAGGACATACCTAGGCAATTCTCAACATAATTGGGTAGATGGCAGTGTCATGTCCATGTTAGAACAATTTGGCTCGCCTGGCAGGTTTTGGAACACAATACTATTGCTGGAACATTGCCAGGGCCTGAAGCCACTGTAGTATCCAATGCCTTCAACCATTTCTTAATATCACATGGACTGGATTGAATTGGCCAAAGACATATATCCATGATGCTAAAGACCTCTGATGGAGGCGGAGATGGATCCTCCACTTGGCACTTCTAACTGAAGTTGACATGAATGCTTCAGCCTTCTTCTTTTGTACTAAATGTGCTGGCTCCCTCCACGATTTAAGTTGGGAATATTTGTGGAGTCTTCTTCTCCAATGAGTTGTTTATTAACCCAGCACCAATCATGACTGAATGTGGCAAGTTCTGATGTGTTGTTGTGGAATCACTTAGCTCTGTCTATCACTTGCTGCTTATGTTGTTTGGCACACAGGTAGCGCTGTTGTAGCTTCACTAATTCAACCCTTCATTTTTAGGTATACTTGGTGCTGCTCTAGCGATGCACTCCCGCACTCTTCATTGAACAGCAATGTCCACACCCTCAGAAAGAAGCTGTTGCAGTTGTGCAGCACTCTCAATGTGAAACATTTTGTTAGGCAGGACCTTGTGTTCACCTTTGAAGCTAGACTTGAAGCAACATGTACTGTTCAGTTGTTAATACTGAGGGGTTTGATAAGTGATGGATGTATGAATTCACATTGCTTAATATCATATTAACAAAGTCAAGTACTTTAGAATAGAACCACAAAGACAGACAATTATTACTGTGCAGAAGGAGACCATTGGCACATTGTGCCAGGACCGACTATTATTTAGCCTTCTCTTATCTCTTGCCAGTTGCATCCCCTTTGCCCATATCCCTGCAAAACATTACTACCCAAAATTAATCCATTGCCCTCTTGGAAGCCTCAACTGAACTGGTCTCCGTCACATTTCCAGACATTCCATGCCCCAAAAACTCACTGTGTAGTAGTTTGGTCTCACAGCACCTTTACTGCATTTGCACATCACTTTAAACATGGAACTTGAATTCTTTGTCAATGTAATATTGTAGTGAATGTCAAAACTTGATAGTTTTTGCTTTAATTCCCTCCAGCACTTAAATTCATGTACAAATCATGAACCTGAGTGTACAACTTAAATTGGTCTGTCTCCTTCCTGGTCTTTTATGACTTTCCATATCTTTAAGAGGTCATAATTGGCTGAAGCACTGGCAAAGTATTTTACACCATATCAATTTATGTATGGATAATGCACACATTAAAAGCAGCACTTGGAAATCTTAACTGTAGCAGGCCGCTTATACCTGTCTGCGAATAATCTTTTCGCCCAGATCTTCCCAGAGGTGTTTGAGCTCAGTGAGCGGCTGCTGAATTATGTCACGGTCCGTGTCATCTGAGGCTCTCTTAAGCAGTAGCTCCCCCTGGTGGTTCAGTTTTTCCATTTCTATTTGCTGCTGGTAAACCTCCATTTTAAACTCCTGTGGAGTGTAAGTGCAGTGAGAAAGTTAAGTGTCATCCATAAGGGCACATCAAATATTAACACAAAATTGTAACAAAGTTAAAATCAAAGCTATATTGCAATGATTTTCCCTTTCCAACTAAGTCCACTAACGCTTGCACCTCAACTTTTAAAATTCTGGCATGTTACTGCAGTTTGCTTTGTGCAGTACCAAATGATAATACTTCAGATGAGTGTGTAAACAGTAATGTCAGCAGCTACCAATGAAGGAGACAGTCAAATGGATTTGACTCTATACTCATTTAGAATGCAACCTAATGGCTCTGAAGCAGATAGTAAGGCCATTGCTACATTGCGCAAAATGGCCAAGTTAACCAACACAGCAAAGTCCTGTCACCTGGCTCAATATGGTCCAGCTATTCGCTGTCCAAATGAATTGAACAATCTAATGATGGACATCAGGTAATCTTGTCAATCCATTAAAAGGAATGAATGTTTATTTTAGATAAAACCAAGATGAAATGAATGTGAACAGTAAAAGTGGAGCACTATTTTTATTTCATTTTGTTGATTCCTTCTAATGCTTTGTGTATGTTGCATGTTATTTTACTGTAACAGTAACTCACCTTCATTTCGTTTATTTGTTGTTTCACAGTGCTGATGTCCGTGCCTACTGGAGACATCTCACCAAGTTTTATCACTGTATTATCCAGCCAGTCAAACATTGCCTAAACATCATAACAAATCAAGTAGTATTATTCAAATTAGTACTTCATTCACATATACAATGATGGTATGCAGAACATTCCTTACTTGCAGTGAATCTTGGTATTGTACAGCTGCCTGCATGACCTCCTCCAGTTTGTCCATCCGCTCTTTCCATGCTTTGTTCAGGTTATCCCATGCATAATTGAGCTAGAAATATTTATGATAGAATCCATTAGAAAGGAAATATGATGGTACAACCCACCACATCGCATCTTCTGTTTCACAGAAGCAGAACTGGATAAAACAAGATGCTTAAGGAGATATTGGGGCAGGTTACCAAAGTTCTGGTCAATCAGACATGTTTTAGGGAGTATCTTAAAGGAACAGAGGTGAAAAGGTTTAGGGAGGGAATTTCAAAACCTAAGACCCTTGGTAGATAAATGCACTGCTACCAATGATGAAAATTGGGGATATACAAGAGGCTGGAAATGGAGGAATGCAGAGATCCAGAAGGTTTGTCAGACTGGATGGAATTACAGAAGAAGTGGAGGAGTAACATTACCTGAAAACAAGTAATCTAATCTTAAGACGACAACGATGAAGAAAAATCCCCAGAGTGTGGAAACCAGGCCCTTCAGCCCAATAGGTCCACATCGTCCATCCGAAGAGTATGCCACCCAAATCCATTCGCCTATCCTACATTTACCCCTGACTAATACACCTAACCTACACATCCCTGAACATTATGGGCAATTTAGCACGGCCAATTCACCTAACCTGCACATCTTTGGATTGTGGGATGAAACCGGAGCACCCGGAGGAAATCCATGCAGACAAGGGGAGAATGTGCAAACTCCACACAGACAGTCGCCAGAGGCTGGAACCGAACCTGGCGCTGTGAGGCAGCAATGCTAACCACTGAGCCACCATGCTGCCCAGTTTACTCAGTTTAACAAATAATAAATTGAGAATCCTTTCTTACATTTAGTGCTTTGTCATAATTACTATAATTTCTTTTCAAGATTTAACTCTCAAAATAGAATATTGATGAGCCACTTGTCTCATGCCCATTAATGTCTCAATCAAGTTCTAACAAACTGGTATCATTGAAACTAGGAGCAGGAGCAGGGAATTTGGCCTTTCGAGCCTGCTCCCTCAGTCAGTAGGACTATGGTCAATCTTTTCTCTCAAACCTGCTTTCTTTATACCACTTGAAGTCTTTAAAATCTAATAATGCATCTCTCTCTTTCTGGAATATATTCAGTGACTTAGCCTCCACAGCCTTCTGTAGTAGAGAATACCACAGGTTCACTACTTGTTGAGTGAAGAAATCTTTCCTTCCTCTCAATCCTAAATGGTCTATCCTCTACTCTAATGCATCACCTGATTCTAGCATCTCCATTCATGGAAAGAATCCTTTCTGCATCTGGTTAGTCCAGCCCTGTTGGAATTTTATATGTTTCAATCAGATTTTTTCTCAACCTTTTAAACTCAAAAAATACAAGCCCAGTTGAACCAATCTCCCCTCAGAGGGCTGGCCTGCCATTCCCTTTATTGGACTTTTGAACATCTGCTGCACTCCCTCCATGGAAAGTACATCCTCTCTTTGGTAGGGAGACCAAAGTTGCATGCGATACTCCATATGTGGTCCAACCAAGGCCTTGTATACCTGAAGTAAAACATCACTCTTTCGGAATTCAAATCCTCTCACAATAAAAGGTCAAAATACAATTTTTCTTCCTCAATGCTTGTTGCAGCTGCCAGTCTGCTTTTATTGACTGGTGTACAAGGACACCCAGATCCCTTTGTACAGCCATACTCCCCATTATATAATTTAAATAATACTCTGCCTTTTTGTTGTTTGCACAAAGTACATAACTTCACATTTAGTGATTATTACTGGATCTGTCATAAGTTTGCCCATTTACACAACTTACTGAGGTCACCTTAGTCTTCTTAACATCTTTCTCACAAACAATACTACCTAGTTGTGTCATCAGCAACTCTGGAAAAAGGTGCATGTGATTCCCTCATTTTGGTCATTTATATATGCATTGTGAATAGTAAGGATCCTGTGGTACACCACTAGTCATCACCTGCCATTCATGAAGAGAGCCATTTATTCTCACTTTTTCCTATTTCTTAACCAATTCTCATTCCATGCTATATTATCTTCATCCTATACACTTTAACCCAGAATGTATTATTTAATCATTATTATGAATAATATTTTACATGCACTCAAAACATAATTAACAGCAGGATCATCTCCTTAAACAACTCCAACTGACTGGTCAAATATGATTTATCTTTCACAAAACCATGTTAATTCTGCCTGATTACCTTGAAACTTACCCAAGTACTCTGCTACAACCTTTTATCAGTAGCTTCTAACATTCTCTCTATGACAGATGTTAAGTAGCATGTCGTTTCCTGACATCTCCCGCTCTTTTCAACAAAGGAGTTACTTTCGCCATTGTTGAATTTAATGGGATATGACTGAATCTTAAAACTCTTCTTCAAATAAGGAGTCCAGAACTAGAGGGCATAGGTTTAGGGTGAGAGGGGAATGATATAAAAGAGACCCAAGGGGCAACTTTTTCACGCAGAGGGTGGTATGGAATGAGCTGCGAGAGGAAGTGGTGGAGGCGGGTACAATTGTAACATTTAAGAGGCATCTGGATGGGTATATGAATAGGAAGGGTTTGGAGGGATATGGACTGGTTGCTGGCAGGTGGGACTAGATTGCGTTGGGATATCTGGTCGGTATGAACGAATTGGAGCAAAGGGTCTGTTTCTATGCTGTACATCTTTATGACTCTATGAAAATATTTATGGAGTCTCCTAATAGCTGTTTGTATGCTTCTGGTCAGCTTTCTCTTGTACTGTATCATTTCCCTCTTCAATCAATTCTTTGGTTATTCTGTCCAACCTTTTGATCTGCCACCACTCCGCTTTAGCCAGTTCTGCTTTCATGTCCTCATAATTCCTCTTATTTACTTCTTAAAAACAAAAGTCTTGGAAGCATTCCTCTTTCAAACCAAATGCAAAATTCAATCATTATATGGTCTTTATTACCTAGCGACATCATAACTGAGGTTATTAGTTAATCCTAGTTCATTGCACAATTTTACCTCATCTATGCTTTTCTTCACTTCTGGTTTTTCAAATTCTCCACAAGCAAAGATGAGGTCTGCTCCCAGGATTCTTACAAATTCTAGTTCTTCATGGAGTCCATCTGTCTCCTCCTTAATTGTCTGAAATCAACAGAATATTACCAGAAAATTATTAATCCTGAGAAGCTCCCACATTACAATCTATTTTTAAAAATAAAAAAATCAATTTTTGTGATTTCAGTCAAGACAAATAAATATTTGGAACATATTTACAGATTTGAGAGTACAAAGAAAATTTAATATTTTCCATACCTCTGCAGCCTCTTGTTGTTGTTTAATGATTGAGGGGTCAATACCAGGACTCTCCAGGTCTCTCACTATGTCCTGTGTATCCTTAATGGTGGTCAGCAAGGCAGCCATGTCACACCAGAACTTTTCAGCCAGATCAAGTACATCTAATAGTTTAATATCTCTCTCTTCACCACGACTTTTGATATCTTCCCAGTAAAATACCATCTCATCCAATTTGTCTTGAATGGCTAAAGGATTACAGATTGGAAGAAAGTAAGCTAGAATATTTAAGATGTCTTTGTTCCTGATCAATGGTCCCAGAAGGATCGAACACTGCCAGAAAGGAACCCATCAGAGCAGACAATGAAGGGTAATATTTCAAATATTAGACTCTTTGGAAACGGACTAGTCAGTGCAGTTTGAAAAAGCTGACTGTTTAGAACCCGATCAAAATTGAATCAGTTATCCTCAATCGTGCAATAGGAAAGAGCTTTGGTCATTTGTATTAGATGATAAATCGTCTTAAAATTACCGTTACCTGCAACAAATTGTAACAATCAACATTTATTTCAGATGTAGAAATAAAATTACTGCAGCCTTTGCTAAATGTATGCAACTAAATCTGTTTAGATACATTATGTTCAATCTAAATAAAAAGCAGCAAGTCTCTTTTTATTAGTACTCAAATCCATTAAAAAAAAAGTGACCAAAATCAGCATGAAAAGAGAAACGAATTATTCAAGACAAATGTAGGTCCCTTACAGTTTGTAACAGGAGAACTGATAATGGAGGTCAAGGAATTGGCAGGTCTATTAAACAACTGTTTCAGTTCTGTCTTCACATAAGAATACACAAATAATTTCCCAGAAATGCTAGGGAAGCAAGGGTGCATTAGGAAGGAGGAATTGAAGGTGATTAGTATTTGTAAAAACAAAATGCTGAAGAAATGAATGGGACTGAAAGTTGATAAATTCCCTATAACTCCACATCCCTTGGCACCAACGGCAGTGGCCAGGAAAATATGGATGCATTGGTTGTCATCTTATAAAGTTCTGTAGTCCCAATGGACGGGAGAATAGAAAATCTAACCACCACTACTTTAAAAAAAATGAAGGATAAAGAAAACTGGAAGTTACAGACTGGCCTGATATCAGCAGTTGGGAAAGTGTTGGAGTCTTTATAAATGATGTGATAAAAGGACACTCAAAATACCAATGTGATTACACAAAGTCACCAAGGATTTATGAAAGGAAAATCTTGTTTGACAAATCTTCTGGAGTTTTTTGAAGATGTAATTAGTAGAATAGAGGAGGGTGAACGATTGGGTGCGGTTTATTTGGATTTTCAAAACCTTTTTGATAAAGTTCCACTTAAGATGTTGGCATGCAAAATCAAAGCATTTGGGATTGGCGGTAATGTATGGCATGCATTGAGAATTGGTTAGAAGACAGGAAACAATAGGAACAAATGCCTTTGGAATGGAAAGCACAAATGGAATCTTACAAGGATCAGTACTTGTTCCCAGTTACATAACATCCATCAATGATTTGGATGAGGGAAACAAATGTAATATTTCCAAATTTGCTGATGATACCAAATTAGATTGAGAATGGTGAGGAGGATGTAAAGATGATTTAAGGATACTTAGACAATTTGAAAGAGTGGGCATGGCAGTTGCAGTATCATGTGGTAAAAAGTAGTTGTTCTCTTGGTAAGAAAAACTGAATTGCAGAGTATCATTTAAGTAGTTATAGATTAGGAAGTGTTGATGTAAAAGTACAGCAAGGTGTCTTTGCACACCAGCCATTAAAAGCAAGCATGCTGGTACAGCAGGCAGTTAGGAAATTACCAGTACTTTGGCCTTCACGGCAGTTTGAGTCCAGGAGCCAGAAAGTCTTCAGCTCAGGCAATTTTTTTTTTTTTTTTTAAACACAGAGGGTGGTTTATATGTGGAATGAACTTCCTGAGGATGTGGATACAATTACAGTGTTTAAATGATATTTGGATAGATACATGAACAGAAAAAACGTGGAGGGATTTGGGCAAGGAACAGGCAGGTGGGACTAGTTTAGCTTGGGATTATGTTTGGAATGGAACAGGTTGGATCAAAAGATCTGTTTCCATACCGTATGACTAGAGGTACTGCTCATCTGGAACATTGTGTGGTATGTACCAAGAGATATACTTTCATAGAGGCAGTGCAGTGAAGGTTCACCAAATTGATTCTTGGGATGTCATATGAGGAGAGATTAGGTTGATGTTATATTAACTTGAAGTATAAAAGAATAAAAGTGGATTACATTGAAACATAAAATTCTGACAGAGCTAGACAGACTGAGTACAGAAATGATGCTTCCCCTGGATAGGGGGTCCCAAAGAAGAAATCTTAGTCTCAGGGTGTGCAGTAAGCATTTTAGAGCGAGAGATAACATTTTTTCACTGAGAAGACAGTGATTCCGTGAAATTCAGGTCACTGAATATATTTAAGAAATAAGTAGATGTCTACATGCTAAGGGCGTCAAGGCAGAGTGGGACAGTCCAGGAGTATGGTATTGTGATAGAGGATCATCCATGATCCTGTTGAATCGTGAGCTCGATTGGCTGAATAGCCGACTCTATTTTTTATGTTTCCATGGCATGTATAAAGAACTCTTTCAACTGTGAAACTGATTAATTGAATAGGTCAGTTCCACCATGATAGGTGGGCAACTCAGTCCATCTGTTTCCAAAACACTGACATAGCCATGAATGCTGAATTATGCCTATTCATTGCATTTTTTAAAAATTGGAGCTTCTGTTGCACAAATTGACTGTCTATATTAGACTAGTGACTACACTTCAAGAACAATTCATTAATGCTGTTTAACTTATGTTCTGAATTGGTGAAAGGCATTGCACAAAATGCAAATTCTTTTCATTCATTCGTGTTTCCTGAATTGGGTGCAATACAAATTTGAGGCAAAAATATCACCAAGTTTTTAAAAAAGACATTGAAAACAGGTAACATGCATAATGTTGTCAGAATATCCCAAAGCATTTTACATTAATAAATCTGATAATATTCCATTCACCAGATCCTGAACAATGGATTACAAACAGTTAACATTAGATGGACAGATTTTAATTTTGCTTTAAACATTTGAGAAATACATTCAGCAATCTGGAACCAGTTTCTGATCTGGAACCAAATTGTTAAATTGCTTATTACTAGGTGGGATTGCAAAAACTGAATGCAGCCTTTACAATGATGATCAGTCTTGTTGTTATGTAGGAATTCAAAACTTAAATATTCAATACCTTTAGCTGCAGGATCTTCATCTGCTCCAGATGACCGTCCAATCAGTTCCTCACCACGACGTTTAAGAGCTTCAAAAGATGGTTGAAGTTTTTCAAGCTCCATTGCAATATTTTTGTTCTCATTGATGTGCTCTTTGATTTTCTCAACTTCAGCGGGTATTGATGGGGGCGTCCGCATCCGATCAACAATGTGTCCCAGAGACTCCAACATTGGATCAATCTTATCATGAAACTAAACAAAATCATAAATAAGAGAAAGTGCAGTTAACATTGACAATTTTCTCAGAATCATCCTTATCTAAAGCAATATGCAGCAGAAATTATCAGTGCAAACTTGAGTGATGCAACGATTAGCACACCATTTTGTTGCAAGTCTTCTGGATTGTCTGCAAATAAAATTTGTTCTTGCATCAAAATGTATAATAAATAACTCATTGAGGTTCTGCGTAGTTTAATTAATTTAATAAAGCTAAGTCACCTCAACTTTCATATGAATTTCTATGATTGAGTCAATTTGGAAGAAAATATGGAATTATTGAAAAGGAAACAAAGAAACATTGATGCTCCAATTTAAACAAAACACAGGCTACAAAAATAGTCACACATTCCACATCATTGTATTTTGAATTTGTATTTGGAGTAAGGGAAATTTATTCTGAGTAAACAGAGTTATAATTTTTCTTTAGGCATTTTCACTCTCCTATAACTTGAACTATTGAAAAATTGGACTCTTGAGATTAATAAAATTATGCTGTCGTCACAATCAATGGTTAATATCTACTCTGAATGTGAATAATCTACAAATGAATTAATTTAAATTTTGAAAATTACATTCTTATCCAGGTGCATAAAAAATAAAACTTGCAACATTAAATCTGCAACATAAATTTAGCTCATGTAATTTAGTTAATTTGGTATTAGAAATGCTTGAATTTTTTTTTATAATTTTACACTTCAAACTAAAAAATGGAAGACTACTTATATTGAATTACCTTTTTACTACAGCGAATATAATAACTATTATTCACTTCCATCAAAGATTAAACAGAAACTTATCTGATTCGTCACAATTAAACAAGTCCTCTGAATGAAGCTAAATTCTTATAATGTGTGACAAAATAAACTTATTTACTTAAAACCAAATGTCCCAAAGCTTCAAAATGTTGAATTATATTGTAGATCTTGCTCATCAACTTATAAGACCTATTCCATAGATTAAAATCACAACAATAACTGAACAAACACTTAATAGAGCTAGAAGTCAACTTAAGTGACATACAAAATTGGAAACATTAACAATTTTTTAAAAAAGAAATATAAATACTATAATAATTAGTTACATTGAAACATACATGAGAGCATAGTCTGGTTTTGTAGCAACTAGTTACTATATTGGTCTTGAAAAATATCCATTCACTTGGAAATTGGAAGTTAAACTAAGTGGGAGAAAACTACTTTCTCATATGGGCTGTAGAAGTCCTAACTTCAACAAAATGTTGAGATTGAATCATGTTAGAAGTGGCAGGTGCTCACATTTCAGCATTACTTTGACAGTTATGTTCAGTCAGGCTCAGGTGAGAAGTGAAAATGGAATGATCAATCTGGAGGAATACAGAATTTTTGAAGTTGGACTCAAGGATATTATTTGACTAGCTGAGAGGTAGGTTTTAATCTAATCTGGACACTACATTAGGATTAAAAAGAAAATGTTGCTCAACAATAATATAAAAATAGACCAAGAAGCAGAAATGCTAAGATTTTTTTTTCAAAACAAAAATGCCAGTTGTCAATTACAGTGATGCAAAAGGAACAATTTTAAAAGCAATGTATTTTACTTAGTAAAATATAGCAAAATTGAACCCGCAACTATCAAACAAGCAGGTTTTTGGAGTACTGCATGTATAACTTTTGTATGCATTGTTTAGAGGCTGTCCAAGCTTCAGGTAACTGATTCCTAATGATAGGCACATCAACACAAACTAAAATGGAAGAGCAACCTCAAAGTGCAGCAATCGATTTTCCAAGGAGCTCTGCTTACCTCAGCATGCTAATGAGTAGATTGATGAACACAACAATTAAACACAACGTAGCAGGATGTGTCGGCAAATAAACATTTAATTCCACGAGTTGAGCGGAATGGAAAACAAATGACATGTTAGTATGAGAAAACTATGAAGGGGGAACACAAGGGAATGCATTGAAACAGACAAATATGGAAGGGATACACTTTGCAAACATTCCTGATGTTTATGCCACGTGAAAGGAGTCTGTCATAATTTTCTTTCCATACTGCTGTACTGATCCCTACTCCCTACGCTGCATGCGTCATTCTTAATTTCCACTAGAATACTATGTTAAACACACTACATCAACACCACTGATGAAAAGAACAGCCAGTAAGGAAGTATCAATAAATAATTATATTAAGAAATGCATTAATTTAAAAAGGAGAAAATGGGCACACATTACCGGATATGACTTGCAAACAAAGCAAAAATTGAACCCACAACTATCAAATAAGCAGGTTTTCAGAGTATGCATTGTTTAGAGGCTGTCAAAGTTTCAGGTAACTGATTCCCAATTATAGATACATGCAAATTTATCAATGAATTGCTAATTCATCAAAAATCACCAACCTTTCTGTTAATTGGTCAATTAATCGGTCATTCATTGCAAATTATTACCTCACATTTCACTTTATTACTGTTTCCAATGGTTCTGAAACTAAAGGTACAATGACTCCAGGAGTAGAATATTTTCAAACAATGTAACTGATGTTGTCAAGGAGATGCCTGTAATCTAGACTAGCCAGCATTCTGAAGCAAGAATTATATTAGGTAGTGACAGCAATGGAGAACAAAAAGAATAAAAAGGAAAGACAATCCCCTTTTCATAATCAAATGAATATCCTCCGAAAAATCCCCATGCAAATGAGCTAGGATCACCGGCGTACCTGAGCAGACTGAGAAATTGCTTCATCCAAAGCCAAAGCCCGCTGTCTTGCATCCTGCTTTATTTTAGCATAAAGTTCTTCAGCTGTGGTATATTTTTCATGAACCATTTTACCCTCATCAGAATTCAACACCATCAGCTGAGGGCCAATCTTCATCAATTTATCGATATGAGGCTTGTGTTCGGAGATTGATTCACGAAGTTGCTGTTATGAAAAAAAAAACAGGTCGCAAAGTTGAAAGAACTCTAAATATATGGGGACATAAGATGACACTTCTTGCATAATATGAAACAAAATATCAAATGGGCAAATTCAGTATTTTGTGCTTCACAGGTGAGCCACACTCAGTCAGAGAACATAACTATAACACTTAACAAATAGTAGTAGGCAATTTGGTCCTTCAATCCTGCCCTTTTGTAAGACGTTCTACATCAGTCACAGCTTTCCACATTTTCTGTATCAATGGAATGGAGACATGGAGATAAAGTGTCCATCCCTACTTTCAGTACACTGACAATTTAACGTTCACAAGTTCCTCTGACACAGAATTCCAAAGATTCACAACTTTTTAAGTGCAGAAACTTCTTATCTCAGATCTAAATGGCCATGTCTTATTCTGAGACTGTGACCTATCCCTTCTAGGATTTTTGTTCTGCATAAACTGTTCATTTGAATACATGGTGACTTTAAATATTTGACGTTTTGCTCACGTGGTATTTTAATTGACAATGTGTGAGCAACCTGCACGACCCTTTCAGATTGCTGCATGGCTATGAGCATACACAGCTTGCAAGAAACACAACCTCTAATATAGACGCTCTAGCCAAGTGAGAAATCCTTCCAGGAACTATCTTGTCAAACCTCTGAAGAATGTGTGTATTTCAATTAGGTCCCATCAAATCTCTCAAGAACAAATTTTATCTGCAAACTCTCCTCAAAGGGAAGGCCTTTCATCCAAGAAATCAATCCAATAATCTTGCATTGAACTTCCTCCAAGGAACATGTATCCTTTCTGAGGGAAGGAGACTGAAGCTGCACATAATACGATCTCATCAAGACACTGTACAACTCCAGCATGATGTCTTGCACATGAATTTCTTGAAAGTAAACACGTCATTGGTGTTTGTGGTTAGGACTTTAAATGCTAATGAAGCTGTCATCAGCTGGGTTTCTTCAGCCTTGGGAAAACTGGAAGCTGCAGTGAGCGGAGGGCAGCCACAGGCAGCATTCCTTGTTGGCTGGGTGAAGGAACAGTGCTACATCCCTAGCTCTCTATAACCAACCCCTGCACCGACCTCCCCCCCCGTCCTGATCCCCGCCCCCCCCCCCACTACACAAACACAAATCATTCCAATCCTACAGTCCATCCCAGGATCAGGCATTCCGTCCCAACTCAAGGCTTCAGGATCAGATCAATTAAACCTTCTCCAGGGTCAGCAATCAGAACAATCCAACCCTGCAACTGCTTCTTCAGAGTGCTCCATCTGATCGGAAGCCACGCTTGCCAATCAGGTTGTCTGCCGAGCAAGGAACCTCAAGAAACGTGGAAGATAGAACACAGAAAATCAAACTCCTGGGGTTTTGGATATGTTCTACCTGGAATAGATGGTCCTGGCATTGGATAGTTTAAGTTGTTCCCTTTATGGTAGTTCTGATACACCATAGTCACCTTTTCCCACAACTGACAACATACAGAATGTTCCCTTATCTTCTGTTTTCCTTCAATCCTAAATAGCTTACTGGTTTCAATGGAGAATCTGGCAACCTGAACTGCAAAGGCATGTATACACTGAAGAATTTAAGCGTATGGATAAATCTACATTAAATAAAAACAAAAGATTTGGAAAAAGCGTCGTGAAAGACTCGAAATATTAACTCTATTTCACTCTACAGATGCTTCCAGATTTGCTGAGTTCCTCCAGCATTGCATTTGTGTCACAATTCAACTGTCCTTTTATCCTTACCCTCATTTCTTCTTGTTGTAGTTTCAGCATCTCATGGTCAACAGCTGGTGGTGGGAGTTGTGATATCAGACTTCTGGTCTCATCAAGCCAAGGGCACAGCTCCTCATGTGTTTCCCAGAACTGGTTAATAAGGACTTGAGCCCGCTCCAATTGGGAGTATCTTTCAGTGTTCATCAGACTGACTGTCTCGTATTGTTGCTGCAACAAGTCCATTTTCTCCTATGTGGATGTGCGTACACATAGACATACATATTTTAGATTAATTATCACAGGGCCCTCCTTCAATATTCAATGTCTTGACTGACAATTTTACAATGTTTATTAAAATTTCACAAATTGTAATATTTCTGCCTTATGGCATGCAAATAATAATTCATTTTATGGAAGTAAATATGCACATTTCACAGCTTGGTTTTTATTAAGTGAATACATGTAATTGTAAACATTCAGTGTTCCTGGTAGGCCATCTGCAGAAATACCAAAATAATACCTGCAACATTGTTTTCTGTTCGTCACCGCAGGTACTTAGAATTTCTTCTTGAGTGTTTACCAATTCATCTATTGAATCCTTGTGCCTTATGACATCTATTGAAAAGGCCTAAAGACATTAAAGAAATGGTTTTAAAACATGGAAACACAACATCACATGATCTCTAGTGTCAATACTGCATATGGTGTCTAACTGTCTACAGTTCCTACCTTCAACATAACTCAGATCACTAAGTTTCATTTTGTTACGCTGACATGGTGCATACAAAGTCATGGATGAGTGAACCCGAGCGAAATAAAATGGAAGTTTAGGACAGCCAGAAAATTGTAAACTGCTTTGCAAATGGAATGTATGTGAGATGCAGCGTTAATTACTGCCTATTTTGGTTGAACCAGTGGTCAACTGGTTTGTAAGTTAATTATATTTCAAATAATCCTCGAGTTTCAGCTCTTCAAATAAGAACTGTAGATATAAGGACCAATTAGAATTTAATGGTTGTTTAAAAATATCAAACATAAGAATTTGATTAGCTCAGTTTGTCCAATAGTTTAAAGATCAGCAGTCTAGAACAGTTCCCTACAGAACACTATTAAATGCACTGCACGGATCAATACCCTAGTACACTACAGAGGGATAATGGGAAAAAGCTGAAAGTCTACTCATTAACACACCCTTAAATGGCACATGAACGTCATTTCAATAGTTAAAATTCATTCTACAGAACCTGATTTTAAACTGAATCCTAAATTTTAATCTACCATTGAAACAGGAATTGTAGCTAGAGAAAGGTAGGCTCACTACCCATTTCATAATTTGAATATGGTGGCAATCACTAACCATCACTTGTGTTTTGAACTGAACTGAATCTCAAAAGATGAGAAAAAAAAGAGACAGGAACAACTATATCAGAGTTGCGAATAAAATGAAAGGAGTTAAACTATTTTCCTTAAAATTGCTTATAGATATTATAACAATTTTCTCTCCCTCTTGAAAGGTATGACTTTTGGTTAGAGGGGAGAAATAGTTGAGGAAAACAAAACCAGATCAAGAGAAAATAAAATGACCAACAGAAAGTAAATCTTTTCCTTCACCAAAAGATTTAGTATACAGCATGAATTTGCAGCAAATAAAATTGTAGTGTAAAGTGTACATAATATGGAACAATAGTGCATAATTTATTCAAAGGATACCTGTAGAAATGGATTATATCAGATGCAAGTTCGGAGTCACCATGTACACATTATTCCTACCTTCTGCACCTGAAGTTGAGCTGTTGTCTGATCTTGTTCGAGCCTTATTGGGCCCAAGGCTGTCAACTTTCGCATGGTTTCTGCCACCCAGGTAAGCTCGGAGTCGGCAGCCTGCTCATACTAGCAGAAAGGAGAAGCAGCACGGAACATTAAGGGAACAAAGCAGACACACAGCTTTACACAAAAACAGATGGACAGAAACAAAGCAGAGCTGCAATTGGAACACAGGTAGTGCCAGAAAAATCAGAGATGAACTACTCTGGCTCATATATTAATTGTTGCTTAGAGCAATTCCACAATTTTTTCTAACAACACACAAGTCCACCACCTTAGACTTGTTCAGTGCAGTTGTAATGCACAGCAGTATATTGCTATATTCAGCTAGTAGAAAGAGAGCACTGCAGATGCTGGAGATCAGAGTCTAACATGTGATACTGGAAAAGCACAGGAGGTCAGACAGCATCCGAGGAGCAGAAGAATCGACCTTTTGGGCATAAGCCCTTCATCAGGAACGAGGCTTGTGGACTGAGGGAGCTGAGAGATAAATGGGAATGGGGTGGGGCTGTAGGGAAGGTAACTGAGTGCGCGGTAGGTAGGTGGAGGTGGGGTAATGTTGGGAAGGAAGATCGACAGGTCATGAGGGCAGTGGCTTGGTGGAAGGTAGCAACTGGGATAAGGTGGGGGGCGGCGATGAGGAAACTAGTGAAGTCCACATTGATGCTGTATGGTTGGAGGTTCCCAAGGTGGAAGATGAGGCGTTCTTCCTCCCGGCGTCAGGTGGTTAGAGTCTGGTGATGGAGGCGGCCCTGGACCTGCAATGTCCTTGGCGGAGTGGAAGGGGAAGTTGAAGTGGTCAGCTACGGGATGGTGGGGTTGGTTGGTGCGCGTGTCCTGGAGACAATCTCTGAAGGGCTCTGCAAGTAGGAGTCTCCCCAATGTAGAGGTGGCCACATCGGGAGCAACAGATGCAGTAAATTACATGCATGGAAATGCAGGTAAATCTCTGATGGATATGGAAGGCTCCAAGGCTTCTTTGGGGCCTTGGATGGAGGCGAAGTGGGGGTGGGGTGGGGTGGGGCTGGAAAAAAAAAAAAAAGAGGTGTGGGTACAGGTTTTGCAATTCCTGTAGTGGCAGTGAAGGTGCCGGGAGGGGAAGGTAGGCTGGTGGGGCGGTGGACCTGACAAAGGAGTCGCGGAGGGGAATGGCCCTTACGAAAAGCAGATGGGGTGAGGAGGGAAATAGATCTCTGGTGGTGGGGTCCATTTGTAGGTGTTTTGTTTTGTTGAGTCGGTCACCGTTGATAGAGATGGAGAGGTCCAAAAAGGGGAGAGAGATGTCTGAGATGGCAATGGTGAACTTAAGGTTGGGACAGAATGCGTTGGTAAAGTTGATGAACTGTTCAACGTCCTCGTGGGAGCACGAGATGGCACCAATACAGTCATCAATGTAACGGAGGAAAAGGTGGGGGTTGGTGCCGGTGTAACTGCAGAAGATGAACTGTTCCACGTATCCCACAAACAGACAAGCATAGCTGGGCCCCATGGCTACCCCTTTAGTGGGAGGATTCAAAGGAGAAATTGAGGGTGAGGACCAGTTCAGCCAAACAAATGAGTGGAGGAGTACTGGTGGGAATGCCAGGAGAGGAAGAAACAAAGAGCTTGGAGGCTTTCTTCATGGCTGATCAAGGTGTATAAAGGACTGGATGTCCAATGTGAAGATGAGGCGTTGGGAACCTGGGCAACGAAAGTCTTGGAGGTGGTGGTGTCTCAAATATATGTGAGGAGTTCCTCAACCAGGGGAAAATAGGACAGATCAAGGTATGTGGAAATGAGTTGGGTTTACTTTTGTTGAGTTGGTCATTGTTGATGGGGATGGAGGTGTCCAGGAAGGGGAGGGAGGTATCTGAGATGGTCCATGTGAACTTAAGCCACCTACACTTGGAGCACACCACCAGATATTTATTATCCTCCCCACCCCTGTTCGCTTTCCGTAAAGAGCATTCCCTCCGCAACTCCCTTGTCAGACCCATGCCTCCCACCAACCCACCCTTCCCTCCGGACACATCCTCCTGCCACCACAGAAACTGCAAGACCTGCACCCACACCTCCCCCCTCACTTGCATCCATGGCCCCAAGGGAACCTTCCACATCCATCAGAGTTTTATCTGCACTTCCACAAGTCATTTACTGTATCCATTGCTCTTGACGTGGTCTCCTCTACATTGGGGAGACAGGATGCCTACTTGTACAGTGCTTCAGAGAACATCTCAGGGACACCCGCACCAACCAATCCCACCGCCTCGTGGCCAAACACTTCAACTCCCCCCTCCCAATCTGCCAAGGATATGCAGGTCCTGGGCCTCCCCCATCACCACACCCTAACCACCCGACTCCAGGAGGAAGAACACCTCATCTTCCATGTTGTGACCCTACAACCTCACAGCATCAATGTGGACTTCACTAGTTTCCTCATTTCCCCTCCCCCACTATATCACAGTTGCAACCTTCCAACTCGGCACCACCCTCATGACCCGTCCATCTTCCTTCCCAACTATCCGCTCCACCCTCTTCTCTGATCTATCACCATTAGCCCATTCTCCACCTACCTATTGCACTCTCAGCTACCTTCCCCCCAGCCCCACCCCTCCCATTTATCTCTCAGCACCCTCGGCTCAAAAGCCTCATTCCTGATGAAGGGCTCTTGCCCGAAACATTGATTCTCCCGCTCCTCGGATGCTGCCTGACCTGCTGTGCTTTTCCAGCACCGCACTCTACTATTGCTAGATTCAGTCCATTTTAAAAATGTAGCTGTAAGAAAAGATATTAAATGCAGCAACATTTATTTTGCTAAAAAAATAGATTTGTTGATGCTTTTCACCATGCACTTATCAGGATAATTCAAAAGAAATAACAATGTAAAGGGAAAACATTAAGATTGGCCTCAATTGCAACCTTGTAAAATGGGGCTCAAGCCACTCGTTCACTGTGCAAGCTTGACTTCAACATAGGATGCAAAGCCATCTTTGGATGACACTGACCAAAGTATTTCTCATTGTATAACTGACAAAGGGACCAAAAGCCATCAATATTGCTAGCCCTGGAAAGTGCTATACTTTAGATATCTTCAGAAGGTAACTGACCAAGAACTGAAGGTAACTACATTATGCTATTATGCAGTTGCAAAGATGATTGGCACCATTCCTGAAGAAGGGCTTATGCCCGAAACATCGATTCTCTTGTTCCCTGGATGCTGCCTGACCGGCTGCGCTTTTCCAGCAACACATTTTCAGCACCAATAGAATACCTCCATTAAGCTAAAACAATTTAATTACTACACAATTGTGAAATATGAATTTCACACCAGTGTAATGCTCAGTAAATGGGCCATATATCATAAATACTGGCAGATTATACCCAACAGCATATCCCTTTGGCTGTTTTGAACAAAAATACTGACAATACACAATCATTCAATGCCTGCATGATCCAAAACAGAGTGTCCAACTTTACATTTAATTCCACAATTGGACAAAATTTGTTAAAAAATCCAGAGTGGACTAGGAATTACATTGATGTATTTTTAAGATGGTCAGTTGGACTTGCACTTGTGCCTGTGGGAATTGCACAAATTGAGAGACACGGCTCTGTTCTTTGCAAAAAGAATGAAGGAACACGTACACACATTGCACCCATTTCAATTTAACAAACTAAGCAACAGCTGTTCTCTCATCCATTCCTTAAGACAATGCCTTGATTAATCATTACCAACCATGTTGGCTGGATTCAAGATGACACCACAGCATGGTGAATCTTTAGGACTGTCTACATCAGATCTTATTCTTATATATCTTATGATCATTCTGCTCTCTTAAACCTCAATTCTAGTCTTTCAGAATGACTAATAATGGTCTCTTCTCCTTTCAGGTCTGAAGACTCTCCAACTGGTGAGACGCGATTACAGATGCTGGAATGATCTTGGCAAGCCAAGAGAAGTCAATGGTTTACCAGCCTCCTGCAAGCCTGACCTCCCCATGGAAACCCAGACCTAAGGACCAACCAACGTGGGAAGAGGACCAGACCCAATGGTGACCCAACATTGAGGATGCCCGACTGAACCACCACAGATTCCCTCCCCCCCCGCGAATTGTCAAGGCTGCAACTCATGTCCAGGACCACATCAGATGCACCTATTTCAGAGCAGAGGACTTCCTGCACTGATATCTAGGATTGACTAGGAGCAGCATCTCCCCATGAAATGGGGGACATGCACTGGACTTCAGGTAAGATTGAAACTTCACTGTTTCAAATCCCCACCCACTTCCCAGCATACTTGTGTCAAATGTTCAAGCCACTGAAAACAAGATGGATGATTTTAAAGCTAGATTCACTTCCAAATGGAATGGAGAGACTACTGTGTGCTCTGTTTCACAGAGACATGGCTCACCTGCCACATGGGTTCACCTCCACTATCCTGACAGTGGTCTACATCCTACCCCATGTAGCAGTGAAGACTGCACTTGATGAAGTAGACACCGCTACAAACAGTCGAGATGGAATACCCCAGGCCTGTTCACTGTAAAACAGTGATGTGAACCAGGCCAACCTCAAGAATGTGCTACCAAAATACCATTGACACATCTCCTGCTCCACTAGAGGTCCTATCATCCTTGACCATTGCTATACAACCAAAGATTCCTACTACTCTATCATCCATCTGCATTTTGGAAAATCAGATGACAACCGTGTGCCTCCTCCCAGCTTATAAACAGAAATTGAAACATGAGGACCCAATACAGAAGGTAGTGCAGTGCTGGTTTGAGGCAACAGAAGGGCTTCTGCAGGACTACTTATAATTGGTGGACTGGTCCTTATTCAAGAACTCAGTGGCCAACCTGAATGAGTATGTCGCAACCATTATAGATTTCATTAGTAAGTGTGTAGAAGACTGCATACCGAAATAATCTGAACGTTCCCCAACCAGAAAATGTGGATGAACAGGGAGATCCACTCTCTACTGAAGTCCAGGACTGAGGCATTCAAGTTGGGTAAGCCTGATCTATACAGGAAATCCAAATATAATATTCATAAGGCCAGAGATGCCAAGAGGCAATACCAATCTAGATTTGAGACCCAATCTAACCAAACTAATCGAATGTAGCAAGGCTAACATGATATAATGGGCTACAAAGCGAAGTCAAACAAAACGGAGGGCAACATTACATCTCTACTTGATGAGTTCAATGCATTTGACGCTCACTTTGAGCAGATCAGTGAAATGATCTCACCCGCCCCAATAGATCCCATATCCACGGTCACCAACGCAGATGTTAAATCAGCCTTCTTCAGAGTGAACCCATGGAAAGTGACTGGTCCTATGGGAATCCCCAGCCACGCACTCAAAATCCTCTGCGGATCAGCAGGCAGGAGTATTTGCTGACATCTTTAACCTTCTCTTACTTCAATCTGAAATTCCCACCTGCTAAAAGGACTACCATCAATTTAGATGCCGAAGAAAAAATCATGTAGCACGCCTCAATAACTACCACCTGATGGCTCTGATCTCCGTAATTATGAAGTGCGAGAGGTTAGTCATGGCTCATGTCAAATCCAGCCTCTCAAATTACATTGATCCTTTGCAATTCGCCTACCAAACCAACAGGTCCAAAACAGACACCACCTCCCGAGCCATACACTCATCTCCTTGGTACATCTGGATAACAAGGAAACCCACATCAGGCTCCTATTTTTTGATTACAGCTATGCCTTCAACACCATAATTCCAAATAAACTCCTCTCCAAACTCAGACTAAGGTCTCAGTTTCCCACTCTGTAACTGGATCCTAGACTTCCTATCCCATAGATCACAATCAGCAAGAATAGATGACAGCACCTTCTCCACGAAAATCCTCAACATTGGTGCCCCACAAGGCTACATACTCAGCTCCCTATTACACTCAAGATTGCATGGCCAAATTCCACTCCAATTCCATTTACAAGTTAGCTGATGATACCACTGTTGAAGGTTGGATCTCAAACAATAACAAGACCGAGTACATGAAAGCGATCAAGCGTTTAATGACATAGTGCAAAGACAATAACCTCTCCAACATCAGCAAAACAAAGGAGTTGGGCATTGACTTCAGTAAATGGAGTGAGGGGCACACCCCTGTCTGCATCAATGGTGCTAAAGTGAAGACGGTAGACAAAGCCAAGTTTTGAGGAGTAAACATCACCAACAATCCAGTCCATCCACGTTGATGCAATAATCAAGTAAGCACACCAACACCTCTACTTTGTCAGGAGGCTAAGGAAATTTGGCATGTCCACAAAGACTCTTACCAATTTTTATAGATGCATCTTAGAAAGCATCCTTTCTGGATGTATCACAGCTTAGTATGGCAACTGGTCTTCCCAAGACTGCAAGAAACTGCAGAGTCATGAACACAGCTCAGTCCATCATGCAAACTAGTTTTTGATTCATTGACTCCATCTATACTTCCCGTTACCTTGGCAAAGTAACCAAGAAAATCCAATATCCTTCCAACCTGGTTATACTCTCTTCCAACCTCTTCAAGTGGGCAGCAGATATAAAAATTTGAATATATGTACAAAAACAGCTTCTTCCCCACTTTTAATCAGACTTTTGAACAGACCTCTCAAATGTTAATGTCAATCTCTCTCTCCACACTTTTTCTGTAGCTGTAACTGTTTTGCACTCTGTACTTCTACTTGATCACACTTTGTATGATTTGATCAGCTTGCACAGCACACAAAACAATACTTTTCATTGTATCTTTGCACATGACAACAATAAAATCAAATATTGATTTAAGTTTGAACAAACCTTGGTTGTTAACTGCTAGTTATCTAACCGGTACATTCTCCATGGTGTTATGGACCAGACCAAATGTCCTCAGAATATATTAAGAAAATAGCCCAAAACTTAACTTTTTCTTATTTAAAAGATAAGTGTAAAGCGTTGTGTTCCAAATGCATTTCAATTGGTCAAACTACCAAGCTTGAAACAAAACACACTTTCTTCATACATGATAATCAAGATACAGATAAAATAAAATTGGCTTAACTGTAACTCTATTGAAATGCTTAACAAAATAATACATACACTCCACTACTAATTAACCTTTCCAATATTGTAGCATCCCATAAATATACCATTGTCAAAGACAAACTCAGTGAAATAAATTGCCTCACGTAATTTTAGCAGCAGGCAGAGAACCCCATCTTTTAGATGTAACAGTGAGAGGAATAAAAGCTTCTACATCCAGCTTCAGGTCAACAGCAACTACTACTGAAGGTCAAAATGTTTTAAAAAAAAGCTTCTGTGGGAACTTTACCCCATCCATTCAAGCTGCTTCTATTATTCCAGCTTAAAAAAAACCTAAAGGCCTCACAAACTGTTTACTTTATTGGCTCTGGAGCAGACGGCTCATTATCTCTGTCTCAATATTTCTGCAAGAAAAAAACCCAGGACAAAATAGAAATCTTAAAGTCATATTATTGTCACAATAATGACATCTCTACCAGAATTCATTTGCCAGCCTAACAGCACTCTTCACATATAGCATTAAATAGTTTTCTTTTTATATTGTAATTTCTTATGAACTGTCCTGATGTATAAGATGAAAAGTTTTGACATAAAGTGTCACTCTTTGTCAAGTTAGGTACCAAATAACTATTATAGTTCTTAATTTATTGATTCCGTAAACAAATCAAGCAGATTAATTTTAACTTAAAAATGAAATTTGTAAATTGAAAACGTCTAGCTTACAGGGACACTTCCTGTTTGTAATTGCAGACCAGAACAACATATTTACTGGCACTCAAAACCTGTTTAATAAAACATTTAAATGATGTTTGATTGTATTAATCACTGATATGACCAAAACGGTGTGATTTTGATTTCCCCTCTCATGCAGAAAATGAGAGGGGAAAGAATATTCAGCAGTGAATATTGTCCACGAATTTAACCATCTCCAACGAAGCAGCTTTTAAATGGACTTTCCTGGTTCTCAGAATGTATTGAGCTCACGCAGCAAGTAGCGCAAACAGTAATTATCTGTAGATTTTGGTCTTTGCCTCGATTATTCTATTTTTTTAGACCATTTCATGCCCTGACAGTTACCTGTGTAGAGTGTATACATCTACCTTCTCTCCTCAATTTCAGTGAGCGTTATACCAATTTATCCTATAAAACCAGTCAGAGTCATAAAGATGTACAGCATGGAAACAGACCCTTCGGTCCAACCCGTCCATGCTGACCAGATATCCCAACCCAATCTAGTCCCACCTGCCAGCACCCAGCCCATATCCCTCCAAACCCTTCCTATTCATTTACCCATCCAAATGCCTCTTAAATGTTGCAATTGTACCAGCCTCCACCACATCCTCTGGCAGCTCATTCCATACACATACCACCGTCTGCATGAAAAAGTTGCTCGTTAGGTCTCTTTTATATCTTTCCCCTCTCACCCTCAACCTATGCCCTCTAGTTCTGGACTCTCCGACCCCAGGGAAAAGACGCTGTCTATTTATCCTATCCATGCCCCTCATGATTTTGTAAACCTCTAAGGTCACCTCTCAGCCTCCGACACTCCAGGGAAAACAGTCCCAGCCTGTTCAGCCTCTCCCTATAGCTCAAATCCTCCAACCCTGGCAACATCCTTGTAAATCTTTTCTGAACCCTTTCAAGTTTCACAACATCTTTCCAATAGGAAGGAGACCAGAATCTACATAGGCAATATTCCAACAGTGGCCTAACCAATGTCCTATACAGCCGCAACATGACCTCCCAACTCCTGTACTCAATACTCTGATCAATAAAGGAAAGTATACCAAATGCCTTCTTCACTATCCTGTCTACCTGTGACTCCACTTTCAAGGAGCTATGAACCTGCACTCCAAGGTCTCTTTGTTCAGCAACATTCCCTAGGACCTTACCATTGTGTGTATAAGTCCTGCTAAGTTTTGCCGTCCCAAAATGCAGTACCTCACATTTATCTGAATTAAACTCCATCTGTCAATTCTCAGCCCATTGGCCCCCCTGATCAAGATTCTGTTGTAATCTGAGGTAACCCTCTTCGCTATCCACTACACCTCCAATTTTGGTAAAAAAAACTTTTATTGGTCTTTGCATTTTCTTCTCCAGAGGAAAATGCTTCAAACATGGGATAATACAAGGTCATTTGCTGGTTTGAGTCAGTTCATCCCATACCCCCATATGTAATACCCTTTTTGAACACAAATCAAAAAGGAAATTTCAATAAAATTTCTCCCAATTTCTTCAAAACTAAGCAAAAAAGTGTACAATATTTATACATCCAACAGTAACAACCATTCTATCCTTTGTTCAATTGCACTAAATTAGAAGGACTAAGGAGTTCAAAATCTACTTTGTATACTGAAAATGTTTAAATCACTGTTATCCATGCTTATTCCCAAAACCTCTAATGCTGTTCCCAATGATATTTATTCAATTTACTCATTTTTGAAGTTAGCTAACTTTTTGTGAAGAGTCGCTTTTCCAGGAATATTACACTCAGAATACATTTGTAGCGACTTGATCATGTCTGAAGAACCTGACTGAAGTTTCAAAATATTGGAAAAGGCATGCCAGTGGGTATTATTCATAATGGAGTTCCCGAAATGATTTGATTTTATGAACAGCTCGGTAGCTAAATTTGAAATTCATGGAACTGAGGGCAAATTTATGTCCTGGTCAGGAAATTAACTGAGCGACAAGAATCAGAGATTGAAGATGATGGCCAGGTACTCTAATCATCAGGTGGTGACTAATGGTGTCATCAGGGATCTATGTTGGAGCCTCAACCAATGAAGAATAAATACAATAATTTAGGTGACAGAATAAAGAACCACATGTCTAAGTTTGCCATTGCATAGATGGTATTGTAATATGTGCAGATCTAAGTATACAATTTATGGCTTAGGAAAACAGGGAGAAAGCTACAACAAATAATTTAAAAGTAGACAAAAGATGAGGTCATTCATTTTGGGCTTCTATGCGGTAGATCAGAATACCCTTTAAATTGTGAAAACCTAGAAGAAATGGAAATCTAACAAGATTTAGGGATCAATGTACACAGATCATTAAGATGCCATGGATAGATACAAAAGATAAATCATAAAAATTAATGAAATCCATCACTTCTGATCTAGAGAACTGGGACTTAAGTTCTAGGTTGACCACACATGGAGTTCTGTGTTCAGTACACCTTAGCACAGCAAACCTTAGTAAGGTCTTCAGAGGGAGTTGACAATTAAGAGAATGATGCCCGAATTCCAAATATTAAATTATGAATGGAAATTATGCAAACTAAGATTTTTTTAATATGTTAAGGATGATTTGATTAAACTCTTCCAAGAATTTATGGAGAACCAAAACGACAGAAACTACTTCATTGCTTGGGAAATCTAGGATCGAGAACACAACCTAAAGGTGAAAGCCAGACCTCTCAGGGGTAAAGTTCGAAAACACTTCTATGTGCAAAAGATGGAATGTGGATAAATTTGGCATGATCATCTTCGGATTACAGTTGATGTAGGCCAGCTATTACTTTAAAAAAGGACACTAATAGAGTTCTGTTAATCAAAAAATATTCAGACATATGGGACAAATGCATATACATGATGTGATGTTACAGATCAGCACAATCTCAATGAATAGTGGAACAGGCTGAAGAGTGAAATGGCTTTATCCTGTTCCTATAACTTCAGAGCTCTACTGTAACTGAATTTGAAGCTTGCTTGAAATATTCTTATATTTTCTTACAAATGTCATCATTATACTAAATGGCCGCCTTGATCTGAAAAATGAGTGCCCAATAGCTAACGAGTAAACGTACGTCCTTGTGAATCCAATAGAGAACACGAGGTATATAAAAGGAAGCAATTTTCTTTTGTCAGCTGCCCACACTAGCTCATGTTCATTCATATTGAATTGGAGGGGATTAAAATCTTTTTCAGGATACATTTGACATAGAAAAATCAGTGACAGTTAAACAATGCAGGATAAGGGGAGTATTGAACACTTCTTGCAAGATGGCAATAACTGCAGCAAGAATACATCAAATGTTTGAGTATTGAAAATGGATTCTGATAGTAAACTAACCCCCACCCTTGCTACAGAACAAAAATTTTGCTCCATTGGTACATGAAAAAATCACTGTGTGGTGGTATCCTCTGTTAACTGAGGGGCACTGCATAGCAAATTTTGGAATTTATATTTCATTCTTCAGCAGCTTCAAACATTTCTATATCAATCCTGTTAACAGTTTCAAGTTTACAGATGAAGGTGGAAGACAAAGTTTGCTTGTTGACATTCTTCAGAAGGCAGAAGAGACAAGGTTTAATCGAGAAGTTTGCAAATGTGATGACAATATATAGAATACAAACTGTAGCAAAAGTTTAACCCTTTGAGAGTTATTTTGTTAAAAATAGCAAGCCATGTTTCTCAATTATAGTTAAAACCCTTAATTTGCACAATTCCAATCATGTGCAGAACAATATTTGAGACAGGAAGATAAACTGAAGTAGCAATGTTCTCCAGTGGAATTTAGATTAATTTTTAAAGGGCTAAACAATACAACCCTTAAAGGGTTAAACAAGATAATAACAAAGAACTTCTGACAAATAAATATGGCAAAGCACACTTTACAGCAACTAAGTTTATAGGCAGTTATACAAGTAAATTATGGTGAGTGGTGGTTAATATGAGAGTGAGGATCACATAAATCACCTAATTCAAATAAATCAAGCACTCATACACAATGTAAATAGAGTATATATAAATTTTCACTGGCTTACAAATGACTGGTGTCTGATGCTAATGAATAATTGTTTTGAAACTTTTTCCAGTGTGCAAATATGTCCAGGACATTATACAACAAAACCACATTTGGTAAAATGTACCTCACCACCCTTTGAACTTCATGGCACTAGCTCCTCCAGACATACACTCGACATCTACCACAAACATTATTGTTCAATAGTGACTAAGCCTTTTATTTAACAAATACTACTTAAAAGATAAACTTAGTCAATCCAATACATTTGTCGTTGCAGACATGACCAACACCAAATGGCATTCTCTTTTGCAATTAAAGAAAAACTGGTGAATAGGGTGCTAGTCAACAAAAAAAATCTAATGATTTATCTTTGCAAATAATTAAAAAGGTACTTCTTTGAATTACAATGCTCATTTGAATAAAAATATCAAATGATATAATTTTCAAAGTTAGTGAGTTTTGAGATTTATAGCTCAGGTTGAAGTTCTGGATCTAAGTTTGCTCACTGAGCTGGAAGGCTCATTTTCAGATGTTTCTTCACCCTATTAGGTATCATCATGATGCAGAGACTCGAACAAACAGCTCTGCCAACCATCCAACCCAAACTTTGGGTCGGCTACGTGGATGACACCTTTGTCATCACTAAACATAACAAATTAGAGGAAACCTTCAAGAGCATCAATAATATCCTTAATGGCGTAAAATTCACAAAACAGGAGGAAAACAACAAACTGGCATTGCTAGATGTCACAGTAGAGTGAACAGTCAATAGAGAACTTCAAACCAGCAAAACACCACGTATGGACCAAATACTGAACTGCAGAAGCAATCATCTCAATACTCACAAACGAAGTTGCATCAGAACATTATTTCAACCAGCCGCAGCACAGAGGAACTACAAAGAGTAGAGGAAAATCACCTATGCAGTGTATTAAAAAAGAATGGGTACCCAATGAACACAGTCTGCCGATTTCTCAGCAACATTTCCAAACAAGCAGACAAAACAATCTAGCCACTATCCCCAACATCAAAGGCATCTTGGAAATGACTGCCAAACTACTCAAACCTCTTGGCATCATGGTAGCCGACAAACCCACCAACACGCTAAAACAGCAGCTAATGAACTTAAAGAAGACCCTGTACAGACAACAAGCAAAATGAACGTCATTTACAAAATACCTTGCAAGAACTGTAACAAATACTACATTGGACTAACATTCTGAAAACGAGCCACCAGGATACATGAACATCAACTAGCCACAAAAACACATGACCCACTATCACTAGTATCCTTACATACAAATAACTTTGACTGGGACAACACATCCATCCATCCTAGGACAAGCCAAACAGAGATATGCACGAGAATTCCAAGAAGCATGGCATCCCAACCTGAAATCTAACAAACAAACACATTGACTTGGATCCCATCTACCACCCTCTGGAGAAAAACAGGAAATGATATCACCAACCCTAAACACAACCAGAAAGCAGGACATAACGCCAGTGCTTCACCAGAGGCTCACTGATGATGTTACCTAGTATAGTGATGAAATGTCTGAAAACGAACCTTCCAGCTCAGCGAGCAAACTTTACATCTAATTTTCAAAGTCATTCCAACTTATCATACTACTATCTACTGGATGACTATGGAGTTAAGCTCTTATGAGCATTTTAAAAAGAATCAAGTATACTTGTCACGCTCTGGGGATCCTTCAAGCTGTGGAAACTCGAAATTGCCACTCAGATATATGGATGAGTTATACTATTCTTGAAATTTAGTAATCTACTGCAAAGAAAGCTTGTCTCAAATATGGAGATATATTTTTGGGCAAGGAGATCACATACAAAGGAGGTCTTGCATCATGCAGCTTACACACATCCAATCTTTTCTCTCTCCACCTATGCAGGGATCGCATAGGTCACATCACCACATATTTGCAGGTTGTTGAAGCCCATATACACACACAGTAAAAATTAGAAATTTAACTTTTTTTTAATGATATGGTGAAGACTACAATGGATAGTGGCACCACAACAATCCCTAGGACATGATCAGGTGTACCTGAGAACTGTTTGGGAAGCTGGAGAAGTGATTGCTGCGCCTCTTGCTGAGATATTTATATCATCGATAGTCACAGGTGAGGGGCTGGAAGACTGGAGGTTGGCTAACGTGGTGCCACTGTTAAAGAAGGGTGGTAAGGACAAGCCAGGGAACTATAGACCAGTGAGCATGACCTCGGTGGTGGGCAATTTGTTGGAGGGAATCCTGAGGGGCAGGATGTACATGTATTTGGAAAGGCGGGGTCTGATTAGGAATAGCCAACATGGCTGTGTGTGTGGGAAATCATGTCTCACAAACTTGATTGAGTTTTTTGAAGTAACAAAGAGGATTGATGAGGGCAGAGTGGTAGATGTGATCTATATGGACTTCAGTAAGGCATTTGACAAGGTTCCCCAAGGGAGACTGATTAGCAAGGTTAGATCTCATGGAATACAGGGAGAACTAGCCATTTGGATACAGAACTGACTTCAGGGTAGAAGACAGAGGGTGGTGGTGGAGGGTTGTTTTTCAGACTGGAAGCCTGTGACCAGTGGAGTGCCACAAGGATTGGTGCTGGGTCCTCTACTTTTTGTCATTTACATAAATGATTTAGATGTAATCATAAGAGGTACAGTTAATAAGTTTGCAGATGACACCAAAATTGGAGATGTAGTGGACAGCGAAGAGAGTTACCTCAAATTACAACAGGATCTTGACCAGATGGAGTTTAATTCAGATAAATGCGAGGTGCTGCATTTTGGGAAAGCAAATCTTAGCAGGACTTATACACGTAATGGTAAGGTCCTAGGAAGCGTTGCTGAACAAAGAGACCTTGGAGTGCAGGTTCATAGCTCCTTGAAAGTGGAGTTGCAGGTAGATAGGATAGTGAAGGCAGCGTTTGGTATGCTTTCTTTTATTAATCAGAGTATTGAGTACAGGAGTTGGGAGGTCATGTTGCGGCTGTACAGGACATTAGTTAGGCCACTGCTGGAATACTGTGTGCAATTCTAGTCTCCTTCCTATCGAAAAGATGTTGTGAAACTTGAAAGGGTTCAGAAATGATTTACAATGATGTTGCCAGGGTTGGAGGATTTGAGCCATAGGGAGAGGCTGAACAGGCTGAGGTTCTTTTCCCTGGAGCGTCGGAGGTTGAGGGGTGACCTTATAGAGGTTCACAAAATTATGAGGGACATGGATAGGATAAATAGACAAAGTCTTTTCCCTGGGGTCGGGGGGTCCAGAACTAGAGGGGAAAGATATAAGAGACCTAAGGGGCAACTTTTTCACACAGAGGGTGGTATGGGTATGGAATGAAATGAGCTGCCAGAGGAAGTGGTGGAGGCTGGTACAATTGCAACATTTAAGAGGCATTTGGATGGGTATATGAATAGGAAGGGTTTGGAGGGATATGGGCCGGGTGCTGGCAGGTGGGACTAGATTGGGTTGGGATATCTGGTCAGCATGGACGGGTTGGACTGAAGGGTCTGTTTCCATGCTGTACATCTCTATGACTCTATGTAGTTGAGTTTAGGATTAATGTTAAAGAAACTCCCACGCTATCGCACAAAGCCACACGGAAAAAAAAATCAAACCAAAGGAGGAGGAATTAGCAAGGGTAAAAATGCCTGCTACAGATGTGAGTTTTAAGACCTGTCTTAAAAGTAGAACATGCTCGTAAAAGATTGAAGTAACTAAACGCACAAAACTTGAACTGTGTTTCAGAAAAGAAAGGACTGAGGCCCCCATATGGCAAAGCAGAAAGTTGCCAGTATTTGTGATGCCTATGGAATATAGGAAGAGCAGATCAGCACAGGGTCAAATACAATCTTTTTAAGTGCATGCTCATTATCGCACATGATGAACCACAGCCCTTTCCTCAGGGCAGTAGTGACGTTAGTATGATAGAATTCAAAATTTAGTTTGCAGGTGAGAACGTGGAGTCGCACAGTCGTGTTCTGGAATTAAACAAAGGAAATTATATAGGCATGAGGACAGATCTGGCATGAATAGACTGGGCAGGAAGGCACTGTCTGACAGTGGATGAGACATGACAGATGTTTAAGGAGCTGCTAAAATCCTCACAACTAATATATATCCCACTGAAAAAGATGGTAAGGGGGGAGTAAAAAACATTTAAAGCTTAACAAGGAGATCAAGGATAATATAAGGTCAAAAACTACGGTATACCATATTGCCACGGCCAGTGGCAGGACGGAAGATTGGGAAACTTTCAAACAAAGAAATACTAAAAAATTAATAAGAGATGCTTATTACAAAACAAAACCAGCAAAAAATATCAAAAAAGAGATAGCAAATGCTTCTACAAGTATATAAAAGGAAAGAAAGAGTCTCTAATGTGAACGTTGGCCCCTTGGAAGATGAAACCGGAGAGTTAATAATGGGGAACACTGATGACAGAAATGTTGAATCAATACTTTGCCTCAGTTTTCACGGTGGAAGACAATAGTACCATTCCTATTGGAATGAACAAGTGAGAGGCAATAGATAAGGCAGAATTTAGAACAATCAACATTGATAGGGAAAGGTACTAAGCAAACTAAGGATTGCGGACAGACAAGTCCCCTGGGCCTGATGGCCTACATCCTAGGGTATTAAAAGGAAGGGACGGAGGAGATAGTTGATCCATCGGTTCCAAAATTTCCTGGACATGGGAAAGGTTCCAATGGATTGGAAAATGGTTTAATATAATGCCCTTATTCAAAAAGGGAGGGAGGTATAATATGGGAAATCAGTTAGTTTAAGGTATGTTGTTAGGCAAGTATTAGAAACATGCAAGGAAGCAATATCAGGACATTTGGCAAGTCAAAATGCTGTCCAGAGTTGGCACGGTTTTGAGGGGTTTGACTAATTTGCTAGAGTTTTTCAAAGTAATACCAAGTGAATAATGGGGACGCAGTAGATATAAATTATCTGGACTTCCAAAAGGCGCTTGATAAGGTGCCACACAAAAGGTTAATTCACAAGGTTGGATCATATGGGATTAGGAGTAATTTATTAGCCTGGATTGATTACTGCCTGACTGAGAGAAGACAGAGTCGGGATAAATGTTTTTTTCTTCTGGATGGCAGCATGTAACTAGAGGGTGCCACAGGATTAAGTCCGTGGACCCTAGCTATTTACAATCCACATTAACAACTTGGATACAGAGTTAGAAGGCTCTATAGCCAAATTTACAGATGACAAAAATTGGCAGGATGGTAAATTGCAATGAGGAACTAAGAACCTTAAAAATAGATATAGATAGATTAGGACAGTAGGCCAAAATGTGGCAGATGGAGTTTAATGTGGATAAGTGCATGGTCATTCATTTGGGTTGAAAAAATGGGAGAGCAACCTATTATCTTAATGGGGATAGACTTCGAGGTGCTCTGGTGCAGAGGAATCTAGGTGTATTCATTTACGAGTCACAGAAAACTAGCATGCAGGTACAGCAAATCATTAGGAAAGTGAATAGAATGCTGGCTTTTAAAGGTAAGGGAATAGAATATAAAGATAAGGAAGAATTGTTGTATCTATACAAGGTATATGCGAGACCGCACCTGGGAATATTGTGCACAGTTTTGGTCCCCTTATTTGGGGAAAGATGTAGTGGCATTGGAAGCACTTCAGAAGAGATTCACTAGATTGACCCCAGAGATGAGGGGTTTGTGTTATGAAGAGATTGAACAGTTTAGACCTCTACTCTTTGGAATTTAGAAGAATGAGGGGACATCAAATGGAGGTATTCAAGATGATAAAAAGGTGTGGATAAAATAGACATGGAGAGGATTCTCTCTGTTGTGGGGCATTCTAGGATGAGAGGTCATCGTCTCAGGATAAGGGGTAGCAAATTTAAAATAAAGTTGAGGAGAAACTACTTCTCCCAAAAGGGTTGTAAATCTGTGGAATTTGCTATCCTAAAGTGTGGTGAATGCTGGGACAGTGAGTAAATTTGAGACATTAGACAGATATTTAATTGGAAATGAGTTGAAGGGATATGGAGAGAAGGCAGGAAACTGGGGGTGAGGAGCATAACAGCCATGATCGAATGATGGAGCAGACTCAATGGGCCAATGGCTTAATTCTGCTTCTAAATCATTTGAAATTACGGATGTGCACAATCATGTTCAAAATGTTGGCTTGCAGAATATAGGCTAGGCAGGTTATTACTTGTGCAGACTTCAGAATATATATTCCTCTTTCTCTTGGATTTCTTACATTGTAATTAATTTTGACAGAGGAAACAGTACAGCCTACTCCCGTGCCCTCACTAAAGCCAGTCTGATATCAAAGATGAAAAGAGAGAAAAGCCTGTTTTCATCTCACAATTCCCTGCCACCAGTGTGTTCAGGAGATTAGGGTGCAATGTATCAAATTTAATCACAAGTTTATGGTAAATATTCTCATAAGAGTGGCATAAGCCAATGTATGGTTTATCCCATGTCTATCCATTGAAGCTGGTTAACCATACATCTTCTGTAACAGAAGTGTTCAAGACAATATCTAATCTGTGTGGCCTAAGTGCATACAATTTCCCCAGGCACATTATATAATAACATTTTCATTAATTTGCAGACACGTCAAATTGCTAACATGAATAAATTCTCATGATGTGATGTAGGATTTATCTACTCATTAGGCAGTTGCAGTAAGACCTACAAGATGTCAGTCAAAATAAACAGCATGAAATACAAGAGAAAATGCATCTCCAAAGCTCAGCAGACAGGCTATAATTTGGATAATCCTTCACGTTCAGCCATCATTGTTATAAACATTAGCTTGCAAATCCTGTGTAGACCTGTTTCCACAACTAGTGTTTGCAGTATTCAGTAGGACAATTTTACTTGCTTGAGCTTCAGAGTGTCTGGGAACATTCCTATCACATACCAGGTGGTGTCTGAAACAGGCATAGAAATGCTCATATACGAAAACTTACCTGTTGTGACCTCTGAATGGCAGCATCGATTGCTTCAACTTTCTGTGTTACAGTGTTGCTCACAGTTTTGTAGCGCTCATTGGCTTCTGCCACCTGGCGATCGAGACCCTCTCGTGCTCTCCATGGCACTAGTTCTAGTAATGCATTGCTCACTTCATTCACAGTGTCTAGAACTAGCCGGTATTCCATCACCTCCTTCTTCAACTCCTGATTGTTAAGAATGAGTTGAATATTCAGTTAAGCACCATTATCTGCTGTCTTTAACCAAATGTCAGAACAATAAAATCTGAGCATAAAATACTACTCCCATTCTCCTAATTCATGACTGTTCTGCTCACCTTCTGTCTCTCATGAACCTGTGGAATCTGTTCTCCAATTGGTGACTGTGGAGTACCTGCAGCAAGCTCAGCCTCTACCAGATCAAGCCAGCCACACAGTTCCTCATTAAAAGCCTGAAATTTTGTGGCAAGTTGCAAAACTTGCTCTAATGTTTTCAGCGCCCGGGAACTGGTAGTAGTAATTTCTGCATAACGGATCTTGATACCATCTAACTTCTCCTGAATTATAATCACTTCTTCACCTGAAGAAACAAATATCAAAGAAAATATTATGTAATAAATAAAGAAATAGGAAGATACAAAATTCAATGTACTGATTAAGATGTTAACTTTGTTAACATCGTCATTTTAATACTGTCCTCTAAAGGACATCTAGCAGCTGGTCATCAACATGAAAAAAACTTCAAACAATTTTTACTCAAAGATTTGTTCTGCTTTCTATTCCCAAAAAGGAAGAAAACCTCCAGTTGAAGCATTTTAAAATTTCAACTTTTTACAAAAAAAAAAATCAATAATGGGAATTTTGCTCCATTTGTTGGACTTTCCACACACCATTTGACAGCTCTAATATTAATTTATCTAACTTATTGATTTTAGAGAATGTTTCAAACCTACATCTCAGGATTGATTACATGTTTAAAAAGTGGTCTGTTACTACAAAATAAACAACAATAATTTTTAAAAACATTAATGTGACGTGGGCTGTCATTGGCAAGGCCAGTATTTGTTGTCCATTCCTGATAGCCCTTTCAGTGAGTGACTTGCTAGGCCCTTTCAAGGGGTTTTAAGTTTAATGTTATTTGCTTTTCTTGGGTGATTTAGGTAGGGAGTGACTTTTCTTTAAACTACACTTTCTTAGAAATAATGGTGGATACACAAAAATTATTGCTAAAAGTATGACAATGGCCTAGTCTGATAACAGTACAATTTCAAGATATTTTATGTTTATATGATTGTTACAAATAACAAGGATTTTCCCCAGTGTGTAAATAGTGGAGTGGGGCTGGGGGAAAGGTAGCTGAGAATGCAACAGGTAGATGAAGGTGGGGGAGAAGGTGATAGGTTGGAGAGGAGGGTGGAGTGGATAGATGGGAAAGACGATGGACAGGTCAGGAGGGCGTGCCCAGTTGGAGGCTTGGGACTGGGATAAGGTGGGGGGGGGGGGGGGGGGAGGGGAATGAGGAAACTGGTGAAATCCACATTAATTCCGTGTGGTTGCAAGGTCCCATAGTGGAAGAGGCGGCGTTCCTCCTCCAGGCATCAGGTGGTTAGGATTTGGCAACGGAGGAGGCCCAGGACCTGAATGTCCTTGGTGGAGTGGGATGAGGAGTTAAAGTGATCAGCCACGGGGCTGTGGGGTTGGTTGGTGAGGGTGTCCCAGAGATGTTCCCTGAAACGATTCGCAAGTTGGCGTCCAGTTTCCCTGATGTAGAGGAGAGTGCATCTGGTGCAATAAATACAGTAGATGACATTTGAAGAGGTACAGGTAAATTTTTGTCAGATGTGAAAGGATCCTTTGGGGCCTTGGTCAGAGGTGAGGGGGGAGGTGTAAGCGCAGGTCTTGCATTCTCTGTGGGGCAGAGGAAGGTGCCAAATGTGCGGTGAGGGCTGGTGGGAGTTGGGGTGCGCGGGGCTGCATCTGACAAGGGTGTCACAGAGGGAATTGTCACTCCGAAATGCTGATAGGAGTGGGGAGGGAAATATATCCCTACTGGTGGGGTCTGTCTGTTTGTAGGTGGCGGAGGATGATGCAATGTATGTGGAGGTTGGTGGTGTGGAAGGTGAGGAACGGGGGATTCTGTCCTTGTTGCATCAGGAGTAGTGGGGTTCAAGGACAGAGGTGCAGGAAGTGGAGGAGATGCACTGGAGGTCATCGTCGACCATGTGGGAGGGGAAGTTGCAGTCTTTGAAGAGGGATGCCATCTGGGTTTTTCTGTGGGTGGAACTGGTCACCCTGGTAACAGGTGTGGCGGAGATGGAGGAATTGGCAATAAGGGATAGGGTTTTTACAGGAGGCAGGGTAAAAGGTGGTGTCGTTCAGGTAGCTGTGCGAGTCGGTGGGTTTGTAATAGATGTCTGTAGTTTGTCGGTTGCTCGAGATGGAGATGGATCCGCATCCACTGCAACTGTTCCCAGGATGACCAATTCCACCACAGAAAATCCCAGATGGCCTCCTTCTTCAAAGACCGCAATTTCCCCTCCCACGTGGTCAACAATGCCCTCCAGTGCATCTCCTGCACCTCTACCCTTGAACCCTACTTCTTCCAATACAAAAGAAAAGACAGAACGCCCGGTCCTCACCTTCCACCCACCAAACTCCGGATACATTGCAGCATCCTCTGCCATTTCTGCCACTTACAAACAGACCCCGCTACTAGGAATATATTTCCCTCTCCACCCCATCAGCATTTCAGAGGCCATTCCCTCCACGACTCCCTTGTCACCTTCTCCCCCACCTCCATCTACCTATTGCATTCTCAGCTACCTTTCCCCCAATCCGAATTCCCCTCCCATTTATCTCCCAGCCCCCTGACCCACAAACCTCATTCCTGAAGAGCAGCTTATGCCCAAAACATTGATTCTCCTGCTCCTTGGATGCTGCCTGACCTGTAGTTTTCTAGGACTACACTCTCGATTAATTATATCAGCCAATGATTCTGTAAATGTCTATATTAAGACTTTATTAGAAAAGAACTCCACAACAAAGGATAGGTCAAATAATCAATTCTTCCATGAGTGATAAACTATATCAATAAAAACAAAGTATTTAATATTGCTCTCCATTTTTACGTCTCTACAACACGCAGTGATAAATTTAGTCTTAAAAGGATTCAATATCAGTGAAGGATACATTATATTTTCCTTTATGTTCTATGAACTTCTCAATAAAATCATATTTCTAAAGTTAGGCTAATTACATGATTTATAAGGAAGAAATTAATGTGAAGAAACTGTATCTCAAAATCAAATAACATCCTCACAAGACTATGGCCATTTTACACTTTCTCTGGAGCTGCGTGTGTTTTATGAATTATAAAGAGTCAATTTGCTTTACAAAGTCAGAGAAAAACTATTATTTTGGGATTGTACTTGTCAAAAACACTTTTTTTAAAAAAAAGAAATGAGAGGCAATGACTAGTGACTGATTTAAAAAAAAGTATCATCTTGGATAATACAATTTCTTATCATGTTCATATCATTTTATACAGAAATTACATGTAAATGATTGATAACTTTGCTTGTGTGCAAAACTGGATTTTTCTTCCCCCATCACTGGGACAATGATAAATCACAACAAGAGAAAAAGCTAGCCATCAAAACCTATCCCATCATCCACCTACTCAGACTCCCCAGTCTTTTCGCCATCTTTGAATTAGAATTAGAATTCTTACAGTGTGGAAACAGACCCTTTGGCCCAACAAATCCACAATGACTTATTTCCCTACCCTATATTTACCCCTGACTAATAACTACACTATAGATAATTTAGCATGGACAATTCACCTGACCTGCACATCTTTGGATGTGGGGGGAAACCATGCAGACACAGGGAGAATGTGCAAACTCCACACAGACAGTTACTCAAGGTTGGAATTGAACCCAGGTCCCTGGCGCCGAGAGGCAGCAGTGCTGACCACTGAGACACCGTGCTGCCCCTTAAAAACCAGGACTTAACAGATGCCATGGCTGCCCACTTCTGAGTTCTGGCACTGCTGAGACTGCTAGAGATGCTGGCCAATCTGACTGGTGGTGCTATCAGTGGCATAACTTTCTCTCATTGAGGGCAGAAGTCCCACTCTCACCTACTTAAGACTGCAGGATTGCATTGTTTCAGGAGTCTTTTGGCATCTGACATTTCTTCCCTGTTTGCCTCCAATCCACCCTCACTTCCCTGTAAAATTTAGCCCATGGAGGTTAGATAAAACATTCTTTTGAAGAAAACAATTTGTTTTAAACATTGTCCATGTTTAAGGATGTTTCAGTTGTTTTATGTGTTTACGGTAGTGTTAAGAATGTCAACCAATTCAGAACAGCGCAGTAGCAGAGTATAAGTGTCCCCTAAAGTTGCGAGTGATTAGATTACTTACAGTGTGGAAACAGGCCCTTTGGCCCAACAAGTCCACACCGATACTCCAAAGAGCAACCAACCCAGACCCATTCCCCTACATTTACCCTGACTAATGCACCTAACACTACGGGCAATTTAGCATGGCCAATTCACCTAACCTGCACATTTTTGTACTGTGGAAGGAAACCAAAGCACCCAGAGGAAACCCATGCAGACACTGGGAGAATGTGCAAACACCGCACAGCTTGAGTGCAGAAGATAACACCCACATTTCCCACATGTTTTCAATTTCATATATGGCATTAATGGGGTCTTGGATACAATAAAATAAAATAACGTGCATGCTATCACTTCTGCCAGTAAGACATCATTTTGCAGCTAATCGAACAGCAAGACTGTAAAGTAGGCTTATGCCGGAATCCTTGGCTAGGAATCACCATGCAATCAATACCAAAACATCAAAATTTTATAAAATAAGTTTATATCTGATAGCAATGACAGCTTTGAATTTCAGTGCCCAATGTGATAGATGAAGTTTTGTTTAAAGATACCTGCTTTAACTTGAAGACAAATCATTTAAAAACTTTCTTTCAGTTGCAGAATATTTATCAACATGTTTTTAGAATGCACATTTTAACTCATTCACTACTAAGGACAGCATTGGGCTTTGTTCCAACTCCAATTCTTGATGCCAGGAAGCTGGCAGATGGTGTCTTTATGCACGGTGTACAATTGATGCTGGGCTTCGGTAAGTAACAACACAATGACAAGTCAGAACAATGAATTCAAAGCCTTGATTAAAAGTTTACAACTTACTCCTGAAAAAACACATCATTTATTGTACAATCTTGCTCATGCTGGAAATTAGTACCTGCTCGTCTTAAAATGTTGTTAGCAGATCAATATCAAGGTCAAAAATAAAAAGAAAGTTTGGAGTATTGGTGAGAAGTTACCTGTAGTTTGTTTAAGTAGGGCCTGTCCATTTTTAATGGCTTGATCTACATTCTTCTTCCGGGATATAATGTCATCATTCAAAGCCTATAAAGAGATCATCGTAGCTGCTTAATAAAAGGATGGCGAGGTTTCTACGGAAACATCATTCCTGCTTCTCATGACTTTAATGCTGAGAGATCCAAAAAGGACTCAATCTGAATCATAGCCAAATGCAAGAAACATTACAGAGCAGCTGTCTTGACCAGTGCTGAGACTTAGTGTGAAATGAGCAGCAATTCTTTAGAATGACTCATTGTAACATGTGCTTCCACATATTCCTCAAATCTAGTTACAATCAAAACATTTTTCTAGGCCAGCATTAGATTATGCTGGTTATAGCATTGCTGCTTTATGAATTATATTATTTAAAAGCCAAACATGTGAAATTTAAAATTAAAAAGCTGACTTCTAAAACTTATAAGTGCAATTAACATAACAGCAAAAATTTGATGGATCTGTTTTTAGAAAATCTATTTGTCCAGAGTTAAATCAAAATACTAAATGATTGAAGATTCACTTCTCAAATCTTGGTCTTAAAACATTAACTTGTTTTTGTTTAATCTTATTATTCCATTTTACTGTAATTACATAGCCACCTAGCACTTACAAAACAAACAGATCAACTGGCTCAAAAGGTTGATGCCAGTATTCACAGCAATGCTGAATTAAATGCTTATGCCAAACGTGTATTAAACATGCTTATTCTGAGTTTTGGTAATTAAATATGAAAGTATTGTGGTTGAAGTAACTTCTAAATATAATATTCCTATTTAAATCAAATAAAACAGAACCATAAAATTGTATAGGGCCAACTTAGTTGTGGTATTTTAGACTCCAATTTAAATATATGGGATTTTGGCTACATGAATCGGATTCAAAACTTCAAGTTATTTTAAAACATTTAGTTGCAACTCAATATGTCAAGACAAATGGGAAATCTAATATTGGAGAATAAGATAAATTCAACAATATAGCGGAAGGCAAACATTTAGGATATTAATATTGAGCCGTTATATGTAAGAATTTATAAAGTAGTGTGATTGGTAACATACGTGGGACAAGTTATTTTCATTGCATCTTTTATGATTCTTCTAGAAAATCTTGAAACAAAATGTTAAACGCAACCAAAAAGTTACATTTGAACCAATATAAAATGAATCAATTAAAATCAGAATGAATATTAAACAAACACAAAATTGATAAAGTATATATGTAAAAATTAAGAGAATAGATGAGAAAAAAAATGAAATACCAGTTGTTCTGTGTGTTGTTTATGCAGGATGTCAGATTTGTAATCTTTGACGGTCACCAGACTGAGCTTGTCCTGAATGTCAGCCAGCCAATTCAACACCTCTACCTCCTCCTCTCCAAAGATCTTGGCGTTGGCAAGGGCTTGCTGGAGCATGTCTGCCTTTCGGCTGCACCTGTCCCTAATCTCCCTATACTGAGTCTGGATAGACTCCAATTTGTCCTCTACCATCTCCTGGTCTGCTTTAGCACTTAAGGTCATAAGAAACTGGCCGACATCGACAGCCTGCGTGATGGTCTGGCTTTGGTTTGTGATGTCGTCCTCCAAGGCCTGAACCAAGGATAAAATTATAGCATAAAGAAACAAGATCATGAATTGAAAATTGAAAAATCAAAAAGGAAAAGAAATTAATGTATCAAAATAAACTTCAACAAAAAACTTACACCTTCTATTGCATCTTTCAAACAACTAAACTTTATAAGGAGTTACAAAAAGGAGGGGTGACAAAGACCAGAAAGGACCATATTAATCTGGATCATAAATCATTCATACAAGATCAAGTGGTAGAAGCATTAGGTTATAAATCGAACATAGCCATTTTTATCCAGACTCATTTACTGAACTAATTGCAAAGATAGTATTTAGTGCAGCTTATTGTGTCTGGTGCAAAAATTGTGACAAACAGACCATGCAAAAAAAAACACAATGCAAGTTCAAAGCAAAGTCTAAAATGTTTTGAAGTTGAAAGCAACCAGAATAATAAATGAACAGTCTTGGTGCTTATTTAAAGCAAACATCTGCAAAGCTATTTCTTCTTAATCTAGGAATGCAGTAAACATTTCAACACTTCAATATTGTTTTCTGTCTGTAGCATTCCTACATCAATAAGGTATAATTAAAAACATATTATACATAAACACACAATCACTTCAACAGTCACGAGAATAGAATTGAGATTGGCCAACATACGGCACAGAGATTCTTTATAAATTTGCAAATCAGGATACTTTCATTTCATTAACATGGACTGAATTATGTCCAAAAAGGTTAGACAACTGTGCATTTAGAAACACAATCTGAATGCAACAAAAAGTGCACTCATATCTTTACACCTCTCACTAATGTCATCAACCATTATCGTCTATCCTTATATATCAGAGATGACCAGAGCTGTGAAGTTCCATTAAACCGCCTAAGGATATTTGTTCATTAACAGTCAACATTAAGTGAGAAATCATAGAAGACTGATCTTTAACAGTCTTTCACATTATGCAAAACAAAAGTTCATCACAGATGCTGAACAAAACTGCCTTTTTTATTTGACCACAATTAATTAGCACAGCAGAGTTAGGCTAACTAAAAATGCAATTCAGTTGCAAATATGTTCTCCAGAGAGCCGGTTTATCCAGTGAATGGCTGAGTCATACAAACCAGGAAGTTGCAGCTATTTTTTTGCTTGAAATTAGTAGTCTCATCCAGGATAGTAATAGGAAACTTGGTTCAAGTGGAAAGAAATCAAGCAGCATGAATCCTGCTGTGGTTCTGTTCGCTGAGCTGGAAGTTTTTGTTGCAAACGTTTCGTCCCCTGTCTAGGTAACATTCTCAGTGCTTGGGAGCCTCCTGTGAAGCGCTTCTCTGGTGTTTCCTCCGGCATTTATAGTGGCCTGTTCCTGCCGCTTCCGGTTGTCAGTTTCAGCTGTCCGCTGTAGTGGCCGGTATATTGGGTCCAGGTCGATGTGTTTGTTGACGGAGTTTGTGGATGAGTGCCATGCTTCTAGGAATTCCCTGGCTGTTCTTTGTTTGGCTTGCCCTATAATGGTAGTGTTGTCCCAGTCGAATTCATGTTGCTTGTCGTCTGCGTGTGTGGCTACTAGGGATAGCTTGTCATGTCGTTTCGTGGCTAGTTGGTGTTCATGGATGCGGATCGTTAGCTGAATTCCTGTTTGTCCTATATAGTGTTTTGTGCAGTCCTTGCATGGGATTTTGTACACTACATTAGTTTTGCTCATGCTGGGTATCGGGCCCTTCGTTCTGGTGAGTTGTTGTCCGAGTGTGGCTGTTGGTTTGTGTGCTGTTATAAGTCCTAGTGGTCGCAGTAGTCTGGCTGATAGTTCAGAGATGTTCTTGATGTATGGTACCATACTCACCAGAACGAAGGACCCGATACCCAGCATGAGCAAAACTAATGTAGTGTACAAAATCCCATGCAAGGACTGCACAAAACACTATATAGGACAAACAGGAAGACAGCTAACGATCCGCATCCATGAACACCAACTAGCCACGAAACGACATGACCAGCTATCCCTAGTAGCCACACACGCAGACGACAAGCAACATGAATTTGACTGGGACAACACTACCATTATAGGGCAAGCCAAACAAAGAACAGCCAGGGAATTCCTAGAAGCATGGCACTCATCCACAAACTCCATCAACAAACACATCGACCTGGACCCAATACACCGGCCACTACAGCGGACAGCTGAAACTGACAACCGGAAGCGGCAGGGACAGGCCACTATAAATGCCGGAGGAAACACCACAGAAGCACTTCACAGGAGGCTCCCAAGCACTGAAGATGTCACCTAGACAGGGGACGAAACGTTTGCAACAAAGACTTCCAGCTCGGCGAACAGAACCACAGCAACCAGCACCCGAGCTACAAATCTTCTCACAAACTTTGAGCATGAATCCTGTTTGAAGTTCACACGTATGGGTGTTGAACAATGACAGAATTGCCTTGATTGAAAAGTGCCCTTGGTAAAATACTTTCAACAATATTAATACAGGAATAAAAGCCACTGTGGCAAGACATTCAAATACACCTTATCCCAATAAAACCAAATAATATCCCAATGGAATCTTATCCCAATAAAAACTCAATGCCTTCAGAGGAGGGGCAAAAAACTAACAATTTATAAAATGGGAAGAAACTCACGATTTTTTGACAGCAGCACAATCCTTATTTAAAGCTAGGGTTGGATAGGGTTGAAAGATCTTCATAAGTCGCAAATGGTTAAATTTTTTTAAAAATAAATTGTATAAATATACCTCAAATGGACATAAAAATAAAAGATTCTCACAATAAGATTTTTTTTGAAATACTGGGCAAATTTACATCACTTATTAAGGAAGTGTGTAGGAATTGAATTGAGACAAAGTGATTTATGTAAATGTGAAGGTTAGTTACAAATCAGAATGAGAGATGCATCTGTATGCATACACAAAATGTTCTTGCTAGGGCTAAGTCCAATTGATTCTCATTTTAGTTCAAATCAACAAATTAGATTTTAGCTTGCCCTTAACAAAAGTAGTAGCTCTTCATTCAACTGAATGGCATTGTGAAAACTTGGCTTGCTACCAACCTATCTTCTCTTTCTAGTGTTTCCTTGACATCCATTAAAAACTGAAATTTGAAAACGTCTGAACTCTTGTCAGCCAAAACAAAAGGAAGCTTGTTTTCCTTTTTCATAACCATCACAGCATTTGACAAGTTTTGTTAAGGGAGGGGATGGGGACAAAAAGATGGTTGTGTTGGATTTCCATTCCAACATTTTGTTTATCTACAACCAAAAGAGGGGCTCTTGTACATTTCTGCAAATCAATGTGTCATTTTACACTGCAGATACATGGTACCTTCTCCTTCCTTAGGAGATGGGTTTTGGAATATATTGAAGGACTGCATAGTGAAGACAGTTTGCAGTTAAAAGTCAAACCACAACTTTAGCACTAATTCTGGTGCACTTCGTAACATAAGAATACATAAATTAATGTGACAGCAAGAAAAGAGACTAAAAATTAAGAATTTTACAACATGTCATTCAGTTACAACTGACTCAGTGTGAAGAAATTATACCTTGGAATAATGCCACTTACCTTATGGCGTGTAATTTGCTGCTGAATTTTAGAAGTTTGAGTTCCTACAGGTTCAGAGTTTGCCAACTTCTTCTCCTTGCTGGTCAGCCACTCATTCAGAGGTTCTACAGTCTCATGGAACTGCTTTGCAATGATTAAAATATTCTCTAACTGGCTCTGCCTGTGTTAAAATATGAAGAAAGACAAAGTATTATAGCAGTGCAAATATTTATACAAACAGCATTAAATTATCCAGGTTGACTGCATTCAATTAAACTAAATCCTAATATTTAATTTACTCTGGTTTAGAGAGAACATAAGCTCGTAGCACATTCTTGAGTACAATTTAAGTTTAGCAACCTAATCAAACTCATGAAAGCATCAACATAAAAACTACATTTTGCATAAGTATATTAATATACACCTGTCTTTGCAGCACATAATCATAATAGACAGTGCAATAAACAGCTAGTGCGAATATTTGATTGGGACAAACTGAAATAGAAGATTGTGCAAATGCTTAGCCACATTGACTACTGAGATTTACAACTTCACATGGAATTTGTCACTTTACCATTTTCCTGTTGCTTACAGCATTGATATGTTAATTAATTCACTTATTCTGAACACTGTCAAATTATTAAGAGCATCTGGACAAAGAATGAGAGTTAATTCATCCTATTTTTGTTGCTGCATATTTGCCAAACTCCACAATACTCAAGATGTCTGTCAGATTGTCAAATGATTAAGGCAGATATCCATGCATATTTTTCAAATGGATTCAGAGTATTTTCTGAACTTCCAATTTCTTTTAATGCAAAAAAATTTTTATAGTTAACATTCCGAGGACAAGCCTTTAGATAAATGGAAAATTTGGATTTGTATGATCTACAGTTCAAATGTTCAAATATAATAACTTTAGTTACTAAGTGTAGTGAAATCTCCATTGGAGCATTTGAACAATGATTTTGACCACTGAATGACAGTGATTAGATGCACATTTACTTTGTCTGCCAGGATCAAATATACAACACACTTCACTGCACAACCATGGATTTAGAAGAATTAATTCAATTGTATGGAAAGGAACTTATAAATGATGTAAAATTATACTTATTCAAATCTAACTTCTTCATATCAATGCAGAGATATCTCTTTTCAAATGCCTACACAGCAGTGTGTTTTCTTTTAAGTAGATGTGCATTTAGATTTATCTCCAAGCTGGCACTCAGACCTTGTGCCCTAAATAGAATTGCAGAGTAGGATTGAGGAAATAGTTCTGTGCTAGTACATTCTTTCTTGCAGGAACAATTGGCATTCTTTCCAATGCCTACACACTTGACTACAGTGCAGTGACATAAATAGATCTATAAACTTAAAATGGAGTAAAAACTATTAACTTAAGTTTGCTTTAAGTTGTAAATTCAGTTGACAGTGGCTCTCTACACAGCTGCACGTGCACGTTTCCTGAACTTTAACACTACAATCAAGTTTTATAAGCCCTACGGATGTCACAATAAAAAGGTTTTTCACATTGCTTTGGTGCTGTAAAATCTCACCATTAGTTCACACATAGTCCTCATGTGCTTACAAATGGACACGAGGTTTTGTTGAATTCATATGTTGCAAATATATGGTCTATCTTTTACATATTTTTTGTTCCATTTTCATACATTTGTTAATGAGGACTGCAACCTGGAATCTGCTCCTGCTTCCAAACCTTTCCTTTCTTTAGGTGTACAAATGCAATTTAAATTATTTTCAAAATATTATAGTTTTGCTAAGCTTATTTTGATGTTTGCTTTTTCCTCCCTTTATAGCTTTGAAAATGCAGTATTTACTCAAAGTTACAAAAGTAGTTGAAAAATCACAATCCATTAAAACAAAAGCTTAAAACATGCAATCTGTTTCAGTTTTGATTTCAAGCTCGGCATAGTTGACAAAGAATGGTGGGAACTTCTAATTCCAGAAAAGTTACACTTCTTTTGACAATATTGTTTGAAAAACATTTTTATTTATTTGTAAAACAAAACATGATTTTGTCTCTTCCCACATGAATATGGAAAGGCCACATACCTTGCAATGGCCTTGCTGAGCAAACTGTCCCATCTCTCCCTCAGGCTCTGTAGTTGTTTTTGTATCTTCTCTTTTTCAGCTGTTTCTGCTGATTCTGCTATCCTTTCTCCTTCTGCTTCAATAATTTCCACTGTTGATTTGCGATCATCTAGTAGTCTTTGCAGCAGCTGGGCAAAAACAAATTACAGTTGCCAAGTTCCTTTAGACTTAAATCTAATTTCTTTGTGAAACGATGTTGCAAAGTAACTGCCCGGAGAGGCTGTTACGCATTCCTGACTCCTTTATGCTTTCCATATTCTTCGCAAGATACTATGGAAACATTGTCCAACCATTCAGCTATTTTGTTCTCCTGATTTTTATTGAATGCTTGCATGTCGAGAGAAAAATGAGTCCATAGTGCTCAAAGTTATCATCTTGTGATATGACGGGATGCAAATTAAGTGAAATAGTTACATCGTCTGTCTCTTACTAACATAGCTGTTGACCCTTTTAATGGATTGAAACACAGACTGGGTGACCATTTTGCCGAACAGCTCTGCTCTCTCCATAAAAATGATCCCAAGTTTCCAGTTGCCTGCTAGTTCAACACACTACCATGTTCCCATGCCAACGTTTCAGTCTCAGGCCTGCTACGGGGCTCCACTGAAGCTCAATGCAAGCTGAGGAAAATCTCATCTTTCATCTAGGTATCTTACAGCCCTCAGGACACAGAGTTTAATAATTTCCTTCCATATTCATCACCCACTTCTGTACCCCCAGGTTTGGTTGTGTATAGGGTGTATCCAACACAGCCAATCCATTTTCAACTATTTTCAATTCCTGTTATCATCTAATCAGTATCTAATTCCACCAGCAATCCCTTTGTCAGCTTACCCCTTTCCCCCCCTCTGTGGGTACAGTATTCATCCTTTTGTCTCCTAACCCCATTCCCTGTCATCAGCATAAATGTCATTTCCAATTTACTTTTAGTTCTGGAGTCACTGGATTCAAAACATTAACTTTGTTTTCCTCTGCACAGATGCTGCCAGATCTGTTGATTTTCTCTTACACTTTGTTTTTGTTTCAGACTTCCAGTATCCGCAGTTCTTTGTTTTATTATGGCTGTTTACTTGCCCTGTTCTCTTCTATAGACTGGAAAAATAGGGGAAAGATAAATATGAGAATTAAATTAAATGCACTCTCAGAAGATGCCTGGAAGAATTAAAAGCTGTGCCAATACTACCAGTTTGGAAAGAGATCTGTTTCTCGAAGGTTCTCTTACGGTGGTTAGTCTTCCAGCCAAGCTTAATTTTAACTGAGTTCCCAGGTACGCTTATCACAGACAGATCTGACCCCCTCACAGGGCATTCCCAGACTCTCAGCTTTATCAACTGTATAATGCAGGATCAACTTCTATCGTGAAAAAAGATTCCAGCAAGGTATACAGGAGAAAATATCTTTGATGCTGAACCCCAAATGTAAAAGTTACAGTGTTTGATGTGTTAGTTCGTTTTGCAACTAAAATGTTGCGAACTGTATTATATTACACCACACTACAAAGAGGCAGACAATTAGGAATGGTCCAGCTTATATCATAAAAAATTAAGCTCTACAATGCCAGGATAGCTTAAGATCATACACTATATGGATAATATGTAAAATTGTTTAACCTTAGAATTCAGCTCTTTGCAAAAAAAAATCCTAATATAAATATAGCCTAAAGAATTACATATTGTTTTGATTGTTTGTCAACATATGTAACTCTGTATTCAGGACTAAAGGAGTTTAAGAGTACGTTGTGCGTTTCACCTGTCTTAGCTACATTGATCCAATTATCAAGCTAACATAATATATTACCATAATTAGATGATTAAACATCCAAAAATCCTGAAAAATAAACCAACAAATGGAATCCTTCTATTGGCAATGATCAGTGGCCCAAAATAATGGAATTACTATATAGCCTGATCAATTTTAGCCCAGTAATTAAGGAAATATTCTTTGAAACATTAAAGTGACATTAATACCAGCATAAACACTTGCAAACAATGGGTACTGTTATTTCACAAAATATATCCAAATGAACATTCTTGTGAGTACACTGAAACATAATTAAGTTATTCTGAGGAAAAGACTAAAGTAATGATAAGCTGATCCAGGAGTTAATTCAACTGAAACCACTTGAGCTGTTACTGTAACAGGATTACCAAGGCAATAGTTCAGCAATAAGAGAAAGGTGTACATTATCTGAAAGGTGAACCTTTATACCAAAAATTCTTGGAACTGCATTCATTTTGAAGGTGAATCATATAAATAAACAAATTATAACTCTTCAGTTAATTATCAATTTCACCTTAAAACTCTGCTGGTCCATTTGCACAGCTTGAGCTGTTAACAGAATAAAACTTTCAACTTTGTTCAAAATTTCAAGTGAATTGTTCCAGTCTATTAAAAACATTGCTTTCGTTAAAGGTTGTTTCACAAATCCCCCTTTGCTTTGGAGGAGAAGGGATGAATTATGTGCCACTTTCCTCAATCTCGTAACATGAGAGGCATTTCAAGTCTTTATTTTGTATATGTGCAAAGAAACCTTTGCCAAGCACTTTTTCTTGGAGACAGGGCTCTTTAAAAGATGGAAAACTGGCATTGAGACAAATTTTATTTTACCAATGAACTGGAGGAAAGAATAGTGATTTGCACTATTCAGACTTGGCATTAATTCAGTGGATGGCCATTTGTTCATCTCTGCACATGGAACAAATGTCTCTTTATAATCCAATTCCTGGAGATGAAAAATGCAGTGCAGTATTCTAAACTTTTGATCCATGTCTCAAATTTTATCCTATTATATGGCTTTTCAAATAAAATCTGCCATTATTCTAGCCTGTCTATTGCAAAAGAGAATCCAAATGTATTGCTTTGCTCCTACAGTGCAAAATACCTTCTGTTCTTGAATTTGTGCCTTCACCACTTTGTATTCAGCTGATGGAGGCTTCTGATTAGCGATCAGTTCTTCAGTATCTGTAAGCCAGCTCAACAAAGGCTCCAAAGCGTCCTGGAATTTTCCACGGTGTAACAGTGCTTCTTGCAATTGGGAAATACGCTCTGCCACCTTGAAAAAGAACAATTTTTTAAAAACAATTCTAATTTAGGGTTTTCCTCCACAGATACAAGATTTGTAGAGGAGAATGAGAACAACCAAGCTGAAGAGAGAAGAGCGGAGGAAAGATAGAGAAAGGAACAAGTAGTGATAAAGACGCAAGTGTGGGTGGGCAATGGAGGCCAGAGAGGGATGGGAGTGTGTAGGGGTGGAAGGCCAGAGATGGGTGAAAGAGAGAGCAGAGGCAGAAGGGAGGGCTGAGAAAGAACCATGGACAAAAAAGCAGAGAATGGGCTAGGGAGAAATGGCAGAGATGTGCAGGTGGTGGTGGCAGTGAGGGGCAGGGTGAAGGTATTCTGGAAGGAGAAGGAGAAGGTAGAGGAAGAGAAGGGACATCAGGTCAAGGGGATTTGAAGACAGGGAGGCTCCACTAACATGGAAGATCGATTCACTGTCTGCAATACCACAAATAATTATCTGGGAAATTAAATAGCATGACTGTCAATGGATTTAAACTAGGAAATGAACCATGATAAATGCTCTATATTTTGCTTTTCATCCAATATAGTCACCCAAGTTCTTTTCAATCAAAATCCTAAATATATTATATTTTAACCACATGAACCAAAATATTGAGTTTAAATAGCATTTATTTCCCTTTTCCAGAAAATTTTGTCACATTACGAGACTAACACCACATACAGAAATTGCTCAATTAGGTTATTGTTTTTGTCAGTCCAGATAATGAATAACTGTTGGCTTCTCAATTCGAAGTGGTATGATAGCTTGAATCCAAGTCTGCCATCATTCACTATTTTGTGCACATACACTTAGAATAAAAATTCTGGATTGCTATCAGGACTGAGAATCAGTGGAAACTGAAGCTAATTTCTTTCTTTTTTCATTCAGAGTCTAGGTCAGTTCTTAGTTCTCATCACTAAATGTCTTGTGAGAAGTGGGCGGTGAGCTGCCTTGAGCTACTGAATTTGATGTGGTGTAGTTACATACTTAAAGTGCTGTTATGAAGGATTTTATCCTAGTGACATTGAAAGAATGGCAACACAGTTTTAATTCAAGATGCGTCAGCTGGCATAGAATTTGCAGATCCTGGTATTCTTGTGCATCCACTGCTCGTTCTTTTAGGTGGCCGAGGTTGCAGTTTGGAAGATATTGTTGCAGCACCCTAGGTGAGGTGTTGTAGTGCATCTTGTAGTTTTTTTTTCTTTATTCTTGGAAGGATGTGCACAGCGTCAAACCAGTTAGGCTCTCTATGACATTTCAGAGGGCAATTAGAAATCAAACATATTCCGGAGTCTCTAGAATCTCATGGAGGCCAGGTAAGGATGGCAGATTTCCTTCCCTAAAGAGCATTAGTGAACCAAGTGAGTTTTTCCAACAATCAACAATAGTTATGTGGCCACAGAGCTGTATCTAGGGAAATGTGATGTCCCAGGGCAAATCACACTGTGCAGCTACCCCAGTAACCATCCCATAGGGCAATCCTTAGGGAATTTCCATGAAATGTCTTTGAAAGGTCACAACTAGCCACTCTTACCTATTCAAAAGGTCACCCCCCCAACCTGACATCTGGCTCCTCTTGGGTGTCTATGGTCCCCAAGAGGAACTCAAAAGTGGGTCCCTGGCCCCCAAACCCTCCCCCCACCAACCCAAAACCTGAACTCAATAGCATTGTCAATAACTCCTTACATCACTATGAAGGACAAGGGCAGGAGATGGGAGCACCACCAGGTGCAAATAATCCTCTAAGCCACTCACCATCCTGACTTGGATATACTATTATTTCTTCATGGTCATTGGTCAAAATCCTGGAATTGCTTCTCTAATGGTGTTGCGGGTAGATTTAGAACATGTGGACTGCAGCAGTTCAAAAACTTTATCATCACCTTCTGAAGGACAATGAAGTACAACGAAGGACAGGCAATAAATGGTGGCCAGTCAGCAACGCTTACGTCCCACAAATGAATTTTAAAAAAAAAAAGCTGGATTTTGTCTTGTTCTTGTGAAGAGGACATTTTGGGCGTGCCTCTACATTGGCAGGCAGATGCCAGTACGATATTGGAACATCTTAGTTAAGGGCAGCGTAAGCCTTTAATATGATTGCTGGAATATTTTGGGGTCAATAATTTTTGTTGTGTCCAGTGGCTTCAGTTGTTTCTTGATATCACAGATTTAACTGAATCAGCTGAAGACTGGCACCTGTGACACAGAGCCTCAGCAATGGGTCAACCTCTAGGAACTGTCCTTTCTTATAAAATACCATGCAAGGACTGTACAAACACTACATTGGACAAACAGGCAGAAAACTAGCCACCAGGATACATGAACACCAACTAGCCACAAAAAGACATGACTCTCTAGTATCCTCACATACGATGTTACCTAGTAAGGTAATGAAACGTCTGGAAATGAACCTTTCAGCTCAGCGAGCAAACCTACATCCAAAACCTCAACCTGAGCTACAAACTTTCTCAAAACTCGCAGAGCCAGATCTCATCTGTTGGTTGTGTGATCGCTTAGCCCCAAACACCACAAGCCACTGCCCTGTGTTACAGTTTCACCTCATTGTTAGGTGTGCCTGGCTTGCCCTTTTGCACAATCTATATCAAAAAGGATGGTTGTACAGTCATAGACATAGAGTCATATAACACAGAAATAGACCCTTCAGTCCAATTTGTCTGAGCTGACCAGACATCCCAATCTGACCTAGTCCCATTTGTCAGCATTTGGGCCACATCCCTTTAAACCGTTTCTATTCATGCACCCATCCAGATGCCTTTTAAATATTATACCCACCTCCACCACTTCTGTAGGCAGCTTGTTCCATATACAAGCTTCAGTGAAAAAAAACCTGTCTTTTAGGTATTTTTTTAAACATCTTTCCCCTCTCATCTTAAGCCTATGTCTTCTAGCTTTGGTCTTCCCTATCCTGAGAAAAAGACCTTGGTTAAACACCCTGCCCATACCTCTCATGAGTTTATAAATATCTATAAGGTCAGCCCTCAGTCTCTGATGCTCCAGGAACAAAGAGCCGATTCAGCCTCTCCCTACAATTTAAATCCTTTAGTCCTGCCTGAAATAACTCCACAAAGGCTGGTTATCCTGTCACCATGTCACTCTTTATTTACACGTGCATAGTACTTGACTGGTTTGCCCTCCTCAGACTCTGAGGGGATAGAACGTCTGACTCTCCTGTTTATAAATCGGTCAGCCCCAATTAGGGAACTCATACTCAAATGATCAGGAAAAAAAACACAAGTTGCTGGAAAAGCTCAGCTGGTTTAGCAGCATCTGTGAAAAGAAATCAGAGTTGATGTTTCAGGTCGAGTGACCCTTCCTCAGAATGCATATTCTATGATGTCCACCTGACTGATCTTATTACAATCACTATACTGGCAACATTTTTGTAAATTTTTTCTGCATCCTCTCAGGTTTGACAATATCCTTCGTAAAGAAGGGTGACCAGAATTGTATGCAGTACTCAAAGTGGCTTTAATGTCCAGTACAGCCGCAACATGAAGTCCCAACTCCTATAGTCAATGTTCTGACCAATGATAGCAAGCATGCTAAACACCTCCTGCACCATCTTGTCTGCCTGCAACTTCACTTTCAAGGAACTATGCACCTGCATCCTCAAGTCTCTTTGTTTGGATTCTCCAGAGTTATGGCAAAGGTAGAATGGTACATGTGCTGGATCACAAGGTTGCAGATGCTGTTGCTACTGATGGCACCAAGTCTCTTGGACACTAATTTCTGAGTTGTTAAATTTGTTTTAATTTAGCCCATTTAATACAATGGAAGCACCGCTCAACAAGGTGGAGAGTATTCTCAATCTAAATTACTTCAATGCTGCCCTAGATAAGCTGAGATACCGAGACACAGGCTGGTGATTAATATTGGATTGTTTTCATCTGGACAGATTTGTTTGGTTTATCAGAAGATACAATATGACTGGTCTCTTAAAGTTGGTGTATTGGTTTCTACAACATTCATTTGAAAACAAATGATTGCACTTCAAAGTAATTCATTGGTATTGAAGTGCTTTGGTGTACTTTACAAAACATGACATGGCATTATAGAAGTGCAGGTGTTTTTTTAAAAAACCATTTACTTAACTTCTTAAATGTTGTAAGTGTTAAACTATCCTGTGAGGCCAGCATCCCAATTTTAAGGGTTGAACCTTTATTTTTTGTACTGATTATTGATTAAACAAACTTGGAATGTACAAAGCACACAAAAATTTGAATTAATCTTTCTTTAGCCTTAATAATTCTTATATATCTACAAAAAAAAGTAGTTTCTTTTCCATAGCAATGAAGAACTAACCTTTTTATTGAGTGTGTTCCATCTGGTGTTTGTCTCATCAAGATCATGTTCAAGTCCTTGGGTGTTGGCATTCTTTGCAGCACTCTGAATAAGACCCTGCCCCACTGCATTAGCCTGCTGAAGTTTGTAATGAATGGGATCCACCTGAACTTTCTGGAATGTCTAAACCAAAAGAAGAATAATGAGAAAAAAAAAATCAGTCAACAATACTGGTCACCTTGAAATAATGCTATTTTGCGTAGGAATGGCATCACCACCATGTGTCCCCACACAAAACCAGTATACAATTAAAATCATTAATTAGATATACAAATACACATTTTTGAATGTCATACTAGGTTGAAAACTGTAAGAAGATTGAATCATAGTTTACATCAAACTAAATTGCCTCAAGTCTTCAGATCTCTCACAATATAAAACACATCTGTTAGCATACTTCCCATCAGTTGGAGCCAATTAAAACTGATACCATTGAATTCCAATATTAGACAATATAACTTAACCTTATGACATCTGACCATGAACAAATACTTTGGCATTTCCTTCAATTTTCGAATAGTGAGTTTTTTTTTTGTATGATAGACTCAGTAGTCAAAAGAATTAAAGCAGCACAGTTCCCTGATATTTTCTGCTTTTTTGCCAAATGCAAAAACTTCCAACCGTAGGTTTTGGTAAAATTATGAAATTGTATTGGGTAGCTATTTATCACCACCCAATGTAATTCTCTACTATGCTCAAATTCTAACCAACCTAACTTAAGCACTGTTAAAAAGGTTTCTTTCATTTTTATTTGCAGCTCAACAGATAATTCTACAACTACTACGTTCTCTACTACTACATAGTGAGAGAAATTAAGGCATTAGTTCAACAAACTGTCTCTGGAATACATAAAAAGCTGACCTGATTTGACCTAATTCTCTCAATGGGTACAAAAACTAAGCAAAAAAACTTTGTCAAACACAGTATTAATTTTTTATGGTCCCGAAGGTGACAAGCTGAAACACCTACAGATGCCCAACTGTTTTAAGAGGGTTGGCACTGACATGGCAGTGTCATTACTCAGTTTTGTTACTTATTCAGAATGCCATGGAATAGGAAAAACATGAAATAAGTTAGGAGACAGATTGTTCCACAATAGAAATGTCTATAGCACGTGAAACTGGTGTTTGAAATCGAATCTCCTGGTATTAGAAATCTGCACTTAAGTTATTTTACTTTTGCATATTGTAGCAAGTATTAGCATTGTCATCGAAGCCCCGAGCTTAACGTACTTTTGTTTTTTACATTAAAATGCACTGGATTGTACAAGATAGGCACAGAGTTGGAATGGAGACCATAAGATATAGGAACAGAAGCAAGCCATTCAGACCACTGAGTCTGCTCCATCATTCAATGAGATCACAGCTGATAATGACAATCCAACTTCACTTTCCTGCATTTTCTCCACAATCTTTGATTTCATTACTGATTAAAAATCTCAGTCTTGAATATGACTTCAAGAGCTGTAATTTGCTATTGCTCAAGTACATGAAAAATTACAAATTAATGCATTTCTAGATATTGCTTACAAATAGTCTCTTTCAGTGTTGGGAATAAGTGAAAATGCTACTTGTTTGGTTTAAATCTCTAGTCATATAGGTGCAGAGTCCCTACTTCCAGGCTAGAAGGTGGGTTCAAGCATCACCTCTTCTGGAAGTGTGCCATAATGTGTCAAATTATTTTTTAAAAAAGTGGCCGACCACGGTTATGTATCTTGCCTAACTGTGGATTATCTGGCTCCACAGACTGATTTGCAAAGCATCCAAAATAAAAGTGTGCAAGAATTGATGTTAAAGATGATGAAATTCAAAGCATTTTTTTTCATTTATCCAAAGACAGAATAACTTGCCAACAACTTAAATTATGCATGTTAACAAACAACTGTTGTGGTTCTGTTTGCCGAGCTGGGAATTTGTGTTGCAGACGTTTCGTCCCCTGTCTAGGTGACATCCTCAGTGCTTGGGAGCCTCCTGTGAAGCGCTTCTGTGGTGTTTCCTCCGGCATTTATAGTGGTTTGTCTCTGCTGCTTCTGGTTGTCAGTTCCAGCTGTCCGTTGCAGTGGCCGGTATATTAGGTCCAGTTCGATGTGCTTATTGATTGAATCTGTGGATGAGTGCCATGCCTCTAGTAATTCCCTGGCTGTTCTCTGTTTGGCTTGTCCTATAATAGTAGTGTTGTCCCATGCGAACTCATGTTGCTTGTCATCTGCGTGTGGGGCACGGAATGAGGACATGCCACAACCCAAAGGACTAGCCACGTTACCATACATCAAGAATGTTTCTGAACTGACAGCCAGATTACTATGAGCACTAGGACTCATAACAGCACACAAACCAACAGCCACTCTCAGACAACTCACCAGGACAAAGGACCCGATACCCAGCATGAGCAAAACCAACGTAGTGTACAAAATCCCATGCAAGGACTGCACAAAACACTACATAGGAGAAACAGGAAGTCAGCTAACGATCCGCATCCACGAACATCAACTAGCCATGAAACGACACGACCAGCTATCCTTAGTAACCAGGAATGGTTTTGTAACTAAATTAACAGTGGAAATATTCCAACAGCTTTCATGATTGTATTTGGTGAATTTTGAATGTAAAAAACAGAAGCTAGTAAAGCCCAAGGGCTTAGCTGACAAGTGTTATTAACATGGCTTTACTTTTGCACATTGTAGATAAGTTCCATTTTCTAATATAGTACTGATTTCAAACATATACGTTTCATGCACTGTAGACATTTCTAATGTACACATTGCAGCTGATGATCGAAAAAAAATCAACTGAAGTAACTATGGCATGTGAATGATAATTGATTTAAGTGGAAATAGCCTTTAAGCATTGAGGTGGTCAAGGAGCAAATAGAAAGGAACAATTTCGCAGTCCACATTATACATTAACTCATTTTGGGATAATCAAGAGAAATGCGACAGAACTTCAAAGTTGAAAAGACTGAAAAAAATTACATTGAATTTGTAACCATTGGGAGGGTAATGGCTATTGAGAAGCCTTAAAAGCCATGGGCTATTGAGAACTTCCTGTTTGGACAATGAAGATACAGTGATGTTAATGCCTGGTGTTGGTCAGTCTTTTTTTTAAAACTTTAATTGTATAAAATAATAAAAATCTGCTTTGAAAGAGTCTCAAGTGCAAATAACCATCTCGCAATAGCAAAATCAATGAAATTATTACGGAGTTCCTGACCTGGGTCAGCAGATGCATTAAACAGAAAATCCACAGGATGAGCTTATTAACATGTATCAGGATGCCAGAGGAGGTCAAGGGTTTTCTGCAGTGGCTGATTCACCACTGCTGGTTCACTATCACTAAGACAAGTCATGGGTGTAACAGAAGAATGTTCAACTGCCTTGTTACTGTAAATGCAGCAATACTCAAGATCAGTACCTCATCCACTACGAACATACAGAGGCAGTAGAGTTTACTATGTTGCAGCAACTTGCTAAGACTTCTTCGACAGCATTTCCCAAACTCTCAGCCTCAACTCAACATAAGGACAATGGGATCAACACCACTTTCAAGATTCCGATGAGACCACATAGACCAGCTCCTTTATTGTTGGGGACACAAAAGCCTGGAAATCCCTATCTGATACAATTTTTGGAACACCTCCACCAGATTGAAGCAGTTCATGAAGGTAGCTTACCATCACTTTTTCATAACAGCTAGGGATGGACTGTGTGGTCATATACCGGAATTTTGTTCAAATCACTATGTGCGTACAGGGAGACAAAGTCCAATCAATGCACTCAGACAGCCGGATTCCTGTTCCAACACCATCAGACTAAACTAATACAGAAAGTAAATCATGTTTTTCCAACAATAATCGTTGAAGTCTTGGTCCTGCTATTGCATTTAGATAGTTAAGAATATGCAAAACAAATTGAGTTATTGGCAGATACAAATGACATCCTTTTAAATGAGGTCAGCAACGAAAGCTTGGCATATAGTTGCTGTCTTTTAGAGGGCGTATGCAGCTGCATTTGCAGATTAAGTTACACATCCACTAGTCAGTAAACATGGAATCGTTGGGCATTGATCAAGGTAAAATTTCCTGATTAATTCAGAACACAATTAAGTTGCAGACCAAAATTTATTGCTTTAAAAAAAATGCAACAAATAAAATCAGAAAACAGACTCAAGGTGTAATTTTCAGTGGAGTCTACATTCAAGTGGGTAACCATGCTCAGTGGCATCATTAACACCCAAGTGTATCAATTAAACATAGATCACACTTACATAAACAGCGCAGAACCATAAATGACAGAAAAGCTGTGGAACACATACAACATAAAATATCCATACTTTCACAAGTAAGCTAAACTAAGCATCATTGCCTCCGCAACTAATTCATTCAATACAACAATATCATACAACCAGATTTCTAGAAATTGAGCTGAATGACTCCATATCTAAAAAGATTGAAATAATCACTTACTACAAATTTAAACAAGAATTCTCAGCTCCTATCCAATGCAGAGATATCCTAAACATATTTAAATACTTGGGTGAATGAAAAAATAGAAAACACTCAATATCTACAGAAATGAAACAAGAATGTTGCATCAGGAAAAATATGAATATAAATTTTCTAAGTCAGTTCCCTGAATAATCAATTCCTAATTTCAGAAATATTATTGACAGAAGTGAGAAGAATGGTATGCCACATAGCCTTTTTCCTCTCCACAAATTGTAAGGTCCATTTAAATGACAATTTTGACACAATAGAAAAAAAAAAGTTCCTACTCTCACAATGAACAACAGAAATCCAAATATACACAAAGAACGATGCCTTTAAAAGATCAAACTTGCTGGTTCAACTGGCAATGGCTAGGTGAAGTTGTCTGGTGTCTGCTGCTCTGAGAAAGGTTAGTCATATGCAAACATTCTGGATCCAAGTGTCAACCAGCTGTGAAAACTGGTGATTGTACTTGCACAACAAACACTTTTTGTAGTGACTACTGAAATGGCCGTCTTGCTGCACAATTGTGGCCATTTATGTAATATTAGTCTTAAATTGCTATTTCCTCTTCTGAAAAGTTTGGTCTACATACATTGAATATAGTGATGTAAGATCACTAAAAGCTCCTCTTTTTATTTCGTTAGATTATAAATCTGAGCATAAACCTAGACCTAATTTTTACAGGCACATGCTTAAAATAAAAAAAATTGGAATTTTAAACATTTCGTCTATCAAGATATTGGAATGTCTTTGACGACAGACCTTTTGAACAGTTGCCAAAAAATGCTACTCTGAAACAGCCAGTTATAGTTGCGATCCAAGTAATGAGAACCAACCAGACTAATTCAAATCAAAAGTGGCAAAGTTTGAAAGTCAGCTGATTTACTAATTTTAAGTGAATCAATTTGCCTGCAAATCTGACACTTGAACTTGGTGGTTATCTAGTTAAGGAATTCAAAATCCTTTCAGTAAACCAGCAATAACAGATAAATCATTGTTAATCAAAACTAATGTGCATATTTCATTTAATTGTTAAGATTATTTCTGAAATCTTGGGATGCTTTGGTTAAATAGTCAAATTCTTTGATCTTTACAAGTTAGATCTGGAAGAACACAACAGATACTTTCCACTTACATTGCGTTAAATATATTTCATGAACCCTATATTTAACGGACTTATAAAATCAGACTTTTAAAAAAAAAGGGAAAAGGAGGCAGAAAATGATTCCTTTCTCCTATGATAACTTATCGATTAACTTAAATCTTTCTTACAAAGATGGGAGATATATTTGAAATTGCCAAAGTGGAAACTTAATTTTAAAAATGTATTCAGAGCTACAAATAGTTGCATACGCTTTCATTCCATATTTATCACTAATTTGTCAAGAATATTAGGAATTTTGAACAGCAGAGAATATCATAAATACCTCAATATCTGTATCCAAATCTTCACGTGAAACAGAAAATTCAACTTCATTTGGTTCCGTAGTAAACTTCTCTGTGTTAATATCTAAACTTATATCGTGTGAACCTGGCTCCAAGGTCAATATCCGTGGAATAGTGACTTCGGATTCTTCATGTGATTCTAACTCAAATAAATACTCCAGCATTCCTGTTTCAATAAAGTCACCCCCAAAGCATGAATTCGAAACATTTTCCCATGCATCTGCTTTTGGGTCCATTTCCCTTTCAGCTGCAGTTGCTTGTGTTGTGACTGTTGGCTCACTAACGTCCACTTCTTCATCACATTGAAAGAGAAACCGGATTGCTTCAAGTGGTCGATCCACATCCATGTTAAACAACAGTACTTCACTGGAACATCTATTATTATGAACCATCACATCAGACTCGATATCTATTCTGAGAGGCTCAATTTCTAACTGTTGCCCTGAACTACACACATCCACTGTGTCACAAGAAACAGTATTGAAACTTCCTGACCATTTAACTTCATCTAAGTCTGGCAAATCTTTCTGCTTAATATCAGTGCAACTACAAGTGACAGGAATTTGAATCGGAGTTTCACCAGATTCCAGATCCACGTTTGATGATTCCAACTGAAGTCTAATTTCCTGCATTTCAAATTCAACCCATTTCTTACTTTCGCTATCTGAATGTAGGCCTTGCTTCTCTTCAAAGTCACCAATGAATTTCTTCACTTCAAAGCCTGCATTACATACTCTGGGAAATGTTGATACTTCCAGACTACAGTTGGATTGATCAGTGATGGATTCTAAAGGAGAATTTGTAGTAGGAGGCTCAACAGCCATTTCACATTCCTTTAGTTGTACAATGGGTGCTTGCATTTCTTTAACCTTCCCCTCACTGGATAATGTTCCCATTTCCAAAGCACGGTATGAGAGATCTAGACATGATGTTACTATGGAGACTGTTAAAGGACGTTCAACAATATCGTGCTCATTTAACTGCACAGAGTTTGCCTGCATTTCTTTATTCTCCTGCACACTCGGCAAAATTACTACTTCCTGAGCACAGTAATCAAGATTTAGATCGGATGGTATTGATGAATCTGCTGTTGTTCCATATTGTTTAACAGAATTTTGTTGCCCATCTTTTGTAAAGACAGGATTATATGTTTCACATTCCTGGATTAGGGTTTCATAATCAGTATTTTTATCATTTGCTTCAAACAAAACAGCAATTTCTTTATCACATTTAGATTTTTCCTCGGAATTGACTAATATATTCTCTGCATTAACCAAACTTTCCTTCCAAAGATCATTAGTGAATATCTCACTATAATTATCCTTAGATATAGCTGCAATTCCTTTTTGATATACATCAGCTTCCTCTGGTCCAGTAGTGTCAAAATTTGAATCTGTTTGTTGTCCTTCAAATTCAAAGATGCCCTCAGATTTTGCTTTCTGATCAATATTATTTTTCCAATCTGCGTTGGCTGATTTCTGCTCAATGACAGTTTCTCTCTCAATAGCTTTTCTACTGCTTTGTGGTTTTCTGTTTAACTCTTCAATCATTTTCCATTCATCAGACTTCTCTCTCGTTGCAGAGTTTAATTTTTGGACAGCCATAAGGTTTTCTTTCCCTTCGATTATCACATCAGAATCTATTATTTTATCATCCAATAACTGGCTGACTTCCACTTCAAATTCCAAAAATGAATCTTTGTCTGTGACTGTGTTTTCCAGGATTATAGCACCTACTTGCTGAATTGCAGACTCTTCTTCAAAAGTGTTGCTCTCTTCAATCAAGTATCTTTCTTCATCTTCAAACTGTAACAGAGAGTCCTTATCTCCTTCTGTGCTTTCCAAGATCTTGGAATTTTCTTGAAGTGTTGACAGTTCATTGAAAACATTGCTGTCTTCAGTGAGGTTTCTCTCTTCTTCTTCAAATTGTAGTAGGGAGTCTATATCACCTACTGAAGTTTGCATTACATCTAGATGTTGAAAAGCTGATTTTTGACTAAGGTGTTTGTCATCAGTAAATGTTTGCTCTTCAAATTTTAATAGAGGATCAGTCTCTTCTTCTGTAATTTCCATGATTGCAGCATCTAGTTGCTGAAGTGCCAATTCTTCACTGAGATATTCTTTGCTTTCATTTAGCCACTGTTCCTCTTGTTCAAATTGTAACAGTGAGTCTATGTCTCCCTCTATGCTTTCCTGGATTACAGCATCCAGGTGAAGTAGTGCTGATTCTTCACTCAGACATTCTGAACTAAACAATACTTTTTCATCTTCACACTGCGCCCCAGTCCCAGGATTAACTTGGCTTTTGAATTCTATGACATAATCCTGTCCTTCAAAATCAACCTGTACATTATAAATGTCAGTGTTTATTTTGATTGCACCCAAATTTGAAACACCTCCACACTCTATTGATGTTGCATGTAGAGTTTTGTTTTCCTCTGCTATTTCATATGCTCTTCTATGTAGAAATGAGGCATCTTCTAATGTTCCCTTGGCCCTGAAGGCTCTTGGCCATGTTGCAGATACACATGCATCGTTCTCTGGCAAATGTCTAGCCATCACTGGTACATCCTTGTATTCTAGTAATGGAACATATTCACTTTCCGAACTTTGAGACAATATTACAGTATCTTTGAATTTACTTTCAGCTCCATGCTGAAATGTGGAATTATTTTCATTTTCTAATGCTGATTTCACTATGGTCAATTCGTTTTCAGAAGAAAGATTAGGAAGCTCAACAGGGAATTGGCTAGAATATCTTTTCTCTTGATTCAAATTTATGCTGCCTGCAGATTCATTTGGTGGGATTTCGGTTCTTTCTGCAAAGTCTGGAAAATTTGGAGGCAAGAAAGCTTTCCATGATCTCCTATTAATATTCTCTTTCCTCTCCACATGCGGTCTCCTTTTTGGTGGGCCAGAGGACCGGATCACATCACTGCTCAGTTTTAATGCATCAAATATAACTCTTTCATCTAATTTTTTACTTTCACAACTAGCTCTCGTTTCAAATACACTGGATGTTGTAGGAGTTCCATTACTTGATAATGTGCTAGTCTCTACAGCTCTCTGGTTTACAGAATGTGTGTGATCAGCAAAACTTCTTGATGGCTGGTTACTTTTTGTTCCTCGATCTATTTGTTCATTAATTCTCATAGTGTCATATATGGATCTTTGTGGAATGTAACAATCTTCAATGTACATGTCATCATCTTCATTTTTTCCTAAACAGGTGGGATTATTACGTCGTAAACAGTCTGGCCTGCTGAGTGGCTTCCCCATAATTCCAAAGTGTCTTAAATAACATACAAAAAAGGAAAATTAACCAGATTTTTGAAACTGTGTCTTTCACTTCAAATCCAACAGAGAAATATGCTTGTGAATTTTTATTCAATTAGAAGTCTCTAATATGTAGATGTTCCAACAGCTTATTACTCACTTGCCACATTAAATGAAGTATATCCAATCAATAAATTCACTTCAGACAAAAGAGCCAAAACTACATTTATGCATTCAATCAGATCTTCTCTGGTCTTCTGATAATGTACATCCTGGTTAAACAGAAGGCGGCCTTTCATATGCTTAGTCCAAAACTGTGCAAATTATTTTCATTTTAACCACAAACTACAATGCCTAAGACCCCGACTGCTGCAGGAGAGGCAGTCCTTGAAAACTGGCAAGTTTTCTTTTGAAAAGTGATTCTTGGCGGATATTCCGGCAGATTCAAAGACAGGAAGTTCTTCAATCAGTGGAGCTTCAGCTGCTTCCTTTCTTAGCAACATCATGGCATTTTTTAAAACTGTACAACTTCAGAACAATGACTAAAGGTTTCCAGATGAGTTGTTTTTACAAAGAATGATTTAAGGTTATTACCTACAAATCAATCATTTGCAGGTTGATGCTATTAAACCACTTTGCCATGATTCTACAATCCCAGCCAGAGTGTAGTTTAACGGTTATCCAAAGAGCGTGAAGAGCAAGAGTAACTCCGGCACGAATCAGACCAGTGCCAAGAGTTGTCAGCTCCTACTGCAGTATGACTTGCTTATTTATCTACTTTGGTCCAGGTGTTTACCCCCCACCCCATCAATTGCCAAACAGCTTTTCTTTTTCCTCCTGGTTTATGAACTGTAACAAGCAGCCTATAAGCAGCATGGCACACAAAGTTAATTTTCTTCCCAGATCTTGAAAAGCGTTGTGTCCAGCTGTCACATGCTCCAAGGCAAACTTTTACTCTTGAACAAAAGGGTTTTGTGAGCTTCCGCGTTCTGTCCAGCCCTTCCAAAAGTCTGCTTTGCCCGGCCAGCTCTTCCTCAGCATGTGCTGTTTAAAGTAAGTTAGCAGAACTGGTTTGCTCATGGGCAATGTGAAGCAGCAGTGATTAATCCCAAAACCGACGTCAGCTTCTGTGGCTAATTAGATGTATTATGCTTTCACAGCCAAAAAAAATCCCGTAGCAGTCTTGTCAACTTTCCAGAACTTAGATAAGAGGTTAAAAAAGTTTTAAACACTTACTTTCTCAAAAAAAAATTGTTAAATTGCCACAAGATCTTAAACAGTACAGCAGGCAAACGGTTTCCAGTACATTTTTTTCCTCTCAACTGACTGGAGTGTCTCTCTGCTTACACAAAGAAACGCCCTTTTTCGCTCGCTCGTTCCCCCCCCCCTCACACATACACACGCTGAGTAGCATCTGCTGTGATCTTATTTTCTCTGTCAGTCCGAAAACATTGTGAGTGCTGAAGTCCCAACTTGTGCACCCTCCCCTGCCTCTCTTACGTTTCAACCCCATGTGGTCAAGCTGCAACTTCTGAATAAGTTGACTCTTTAGTGACTGCCGCTCTACAGTGGCTTACATAGGAGACGTGGATACACTAAAATATGCTGCAGCAGAGAACATGGCATTCAAAAATTAATGCTTTGACTGTATCAAATTTCTTATAAATACTCCTTAGAAACAGGGAATTAATTCTGTTAGCTTTGTGTAGTCAGTCTCTTACTCCAAGTCCAAATCACGTCCATCTAGGTTAAAAACATTCAAACATATATGTAAGAATTAAAAATTTTGAAAATTGAAGACCACAAATTTAAGTTAGTTAAAATTGAGCTTTTATTTCATAAATAGAACTATGAAGTTCAGCCTGACGTTAAAATTCCTAATTTTCCAACTTTGTAGATTGCAGAATTTTTTTAAGTTCTTAAAACTCTACACTTTTAAAACTTTATAATCTCACTAAAAATTTTGTTCGTTTATTTTGAATTTTCTAGTATTAATGTCATCCGACTTCGTATGATGATTTGAATTCAACAAAGCAGGCAGCCTCTATAATTTAGAGCTAAAATAAACCTTGTGTGCAATGCAAAACATTTCTACTCAACATCAGATCAGCCAATGGAATGCAAGACCTTCTGGAGGAAAATTTCTTTGCCTTTTTCAGCACAATCTTGATACGGAAATACTACATCAGACTCAAAAATTCCTTTTCTGTTTTGTCATGTTTTGGGTGTCTCTCCAATCCCTGCCCCCTTGGTTTCCTTGTTTTGCTGCTCTCATCCAGACACTGTGATACAAGCAGTAGTGGATAGGGTAAACGGCCATTAGCCCACCAGTTTGAAATCACATTCCCTCGTGTATTGTTTTACAGCACAGTCAAAAAGCTCGTCAAAGCGCAATGGAAACTCGGATTACTATAATAGCTTGTACTCGGTGGAGTTCCTGAAATAGCACTATAATCCATTCACTACATAATCTTTATTTTCTAAAAAGTTCATTTAGTTTTAAGCACTTTTTTTTCCCAAAGCAGATCTTTGAGTTGAAATGCAAACGTTCAAAGCTTCAAACGTTCAAGAAGCTACAGCTTTTTAATAAATGAACATGGTTTCGATTCACTGATGCGAATCAATGTTTCTTTAGTTAATTTCTCGTAGTCAATCCTTTACAATCCTGACAGCACAGCACTATTAGTAATAGTTCTTTCCACAGGCAGTTTCAGATTCCAAAATATTCATCTACATTAATCAGTAAATATAAATTCCAAATATAACACATTATTAAGCCAAAATTCTCTCAAAAGGCATGGTTCCACTGAAGTTTTTTTTTAAAACAGGTGAAGACACAATTAGCAGCACCACTGCTGGTCAAAGGAATTAAAATTTCCAACAAAGCACCAGGATTTATTTCTGGAAATACAGAACTTAGAGTAGGGATATCATATCAAATGTGCACAGGCCCTGATCAGATTGGAATTGGAATACTAGGCATAATTCTAATCTCCAAATTGCAAAATGGACATAGAAGCAATGGAGAAAGCATACATATACACATGATACCAGGTCATAGCTTATGAATTCTGGAAAAGATCAAATAGGTTGGGCTTTTTTTTCTTATAGGAGAATACAGAGATAATATACTACGTGCAAGTCATCAAACACGAGGAAGCGGCAGAGCAACTGGGTAGTTCTGATTAAAAGAAACAAAACCAAGTATGTGTGGAAAACTTTTCCATTTCAGTCAACAGTTCAGGTATTTAAAATCGGAAGAAAAGTAGTAAATTCATAAACTACCTTGTTTTCATTTGTTGTACTTTGAATCATTCCTTCTTTGCTCATTAGATTAGATTAGATTAGATTAGATTACAGTGTGGAAACAGGCCCTTCGGCCCAACAAGTCCACACCGACCCGCCGAAGCGAAACCCACCCATACCCCTACATTTACCCCTTACCTAACACTACGGGCAATTTAGTATGGCCAATTCACCTGACCCTGCACATCTTTGGACTGTGGGAGGAAACCGGAGCACCCGGACGAAACCCACGCAGACACGGGGAGAACGTGCAAACTCCACACAGTCAGTCGCCTGAGTCGGGAATTGAACCCGGGTCTCTGGCGCTGCGAGGCAGCAGTGCTAACCACTGTGCCACCGTGCCGCCCACTAATTTTAATTCATTCAGATTTGCATTAATTAAAATATGACCAGGACATACAAGAATACCAAGCTTAAAAACTTAATTTGTCTTTTACAGAATATGTCTTATTCATGCCCTAGAAGGTAGATTATCAACTTCAGAGCTATGATAAAAATGAGAAATATAGGGAACGAGGAGACAAAGTGGATTACTATGAAATGTCCCTTCATTTATGGGACTTAGGTTAAATAAATCCAAGATAGTTAGGATTTCCATATGTAGATCAAGAAAGTCTTCATTCAGATCCCTGTAGATTCAGGTTGTACAGTATAACAAGAGTTGTGATCTTACACTGAAAGACCATTGGAATTGTTAAGTGGGAAGTGCAACTTAAGGGATGGGAAAGAGCTCTCCAACTATTTAAGCAGAATTGTTTCTCAGCATCACAAATCAGCTGTCCAACCAACTGAGTTAATTGACCTCAGAAGCTTAATTATTTAAAAAAAAAATTCATTGGATGTGGGCAGTGCTGGCTGAGCATTTATTGTTCATCTCCGGTTGCCTTTGAGGTTGGGTGGTGATGAACTACTTTCTTTTACTGCTACAGTATATATGGTGTAGGTTCAGCCACAATGTTGTTCGGAAGAGAGTTCCAGGATTTTGACCCACTGGTATTGATTTTTGACTTCTCCACAGGTGCTGTGAAAACTTGAGGCATCAGTCTTGTCCGCCAGTTTTGTGGAAAAGTTCCATATTACCAGGTGCTTTTACTTAGCAGCCTAGCCAAGAAATTATCGCAATCAAAGCTGGCAGCCAGCCATTTGACTTGAAGCTACAAGCTCCTTATGTGGTACATTAAAACAAAGACAAATATATCACACTTACATTTTGATTCATCACACCCAATGTATACTTGGGTATACATTGGAGAAATTAGGAGATATAAATTGGTAAATAAAACTTGAGCTTCAAATATGGAGATCTTTCAGGAATTACATAGTGTAAAGTTGGATTCTTTTTGTTAGCTGCAATCTTTTTGACTTTAAAACACAGAAACACTCAGACTTATATACATTTCCTTTCTATAATCTCCCCTTTCCCCCTTCTCTTTTTGTAGCTCTGCATATACTCCAGCTGTTTATTGCTACACACCTAATCAGTGTAGGCACTGGTTAGTGATGCTAAATGCAGTATTGAGTGTGTTGCCCCTCTCAAATGAATTAATTGAGCAGATTGGGAACCAATTTACAAACTTTCTGATCTGTATGGCTCAGTTCTAGACTGAGTGGTGGACTAACCAAGAAGTTGAATGAATGACCTGCAGATGAACCATTGATAATAACTTTCAATACAATATTTTAAAATAATCTAAATCAAATTAAAGCAAGGACAAAAAGAAAAAAAATAACCTTCAAGATTAATGTGACATAGAAACCACCATTAGTTAGGTTTTGACCCTTTCAACCAAGGAAATTGAGGTCTAGATTTTCTGAAGGTTAGCAATCTCAAGCAGATTGCTTCTCCAGTCCTTCTTTTCACAAGGGCTGTCCCTCGTTTGAGAGAGAAGATTCGATCTGACCTTTTTCAGAAATATGAAGTTGCACTTTCATTCTGAGAGTTCTTTTGTAGCACAGAATTATTGGGGTAGACAAGCCATGCTCCCTTTACACAGCAGTCAGCTACCTTATTCTGAAATGTTACAAGTCCTGACAGTTTCTTTGACAGCTGCTGTCAAACTAAAAGTACATTAGATAAAAGTTAGGGTACTGGAAGGGTAGGGTGCTAGGTGAGTAAGTTGTCAAGTAGGTAAGGTGCCTTGGCTCAAGGTGGCAAGGTGAGTGATGTAGTGTTTAGGATTGGTCTAGGTGGGTGGGTGAAATTTGGTCAGGGTAAGGGCAGTGGGTGGGTGTTAGGCCTGTGTTCTGGTCTGGCGTCAGGGGGTGGATTCCAGTCCAGCTGCAGGGGAGTTGCAAGGTAGGGGTAAGGGTATGGGTTAAATTGAATAGTTACAAAGGAGTTAGACTGTGTGTTTAATAGCCTAACATTTCTTGAGTCATTATTATACTTAATTTAATTGGAAGCCTCTGAATTAAATGAAAACTTTCAGAAGGTTCCAAGCAATGGAAAATTGGTAGCACAATCTTCAATTTCCTGGGTAATTCCTTCAGAATCTGCTAAGGTGGGTACTCTGCAAGGATCACATATTCCATTATCGATGGGATTTGGGTAACGGCTGTTCAGCCGTCAGAAAATCTGGACTTTTTTTAATATTGAATTTACAACAATACCAGTTAGGTACATTCACGAAATTATCTTAAGAATTTTCTTAATGTTTAGTAGTTTTACATGAAATAAATGTCTGCAATGTAATATTTCTTCAGTACAGTTATCTTTCTAGTTTCAAGTGCTCATAAGTATTATACAGAAACCACATCTGAGTTAAAGAATTTTCAACAGTTCAACACAACTCAGAATACCACAGCACTGCTTCTTCGTCTGCCAGTTAGTTAGTAATTTAATCCATCAGGAGGGGGTGGGGAGATTGGATTTGTAAGAGGGTAGAGAGTCTGTCATGCATAAGAACACATTAACACTAAGACATTAGAAAAGGTCAACAAGAGTACACCTAGCATCAGAACATCTGGAGTTGCCAAGCAAAACACTAATTGGTTAGTAACCGGTTCCAAATTTTAAAGTGACAGACTGCCTGAACACCAAAATTTAAAGCTTAGAGTTTTAGAATTTAATGGAATTTGAGATACAGGAAAATAAGTAGCTTTAAGCAAACAACTGATCAATGCTTAAAATTCATGTATTTTGATAGCTATCAATTGTTGACTCAAAAAGCAACTATGACAAAAAACATTTGATTTGTACAATATTTATATTGTGAAACAACTTCATACCAGGTGCAGAAGCAATGAGATCAGGACTAGTCTAGCCTTCCCACATTCCACAACCAGACAATACTTTTCAAACAAAAGAAAATTGCAGAAACTCAGTAGGTCTCACAGCATCCATGGGAAGAAAGCAGAGTACATGTTCCAAGTCTGGTGACTCTTCATCAGAACAGACAATTGTTTTTGTATGCAGGGGATCTCAAAATATAGCATTTTCATTATATCTACATGCATTTCATGACGTGACTTCATGTTTGGAGATTGCTAATATTAAAAAATGGACTCCAAAAATGATATGTGGCAGATGTATGAAAAGCAAGGGCCTGCAACTGGTTAGTTTTTAATATTGTTTAACCTTGTCAATAGGGTTTGCACGACAAACTTGGCAATAAAATGACAACAGTCACTTGCATGTGTTATTCTAATTGGTAGAACAAATGGTGTAATTTTTAATCAAAGTTGCTAATAGATCATAGGACCGCACAAATAGCTGCTCAGTTTTGCACACAGCAACATGATCTTTACAGGTACCACTTCAAAGTCATTTACTACATACTGCTTTTGTAAATATAAAGATTATTGGATCGAAATACTTGATCATCCAATGATTTTATTAGAATGGTCAAACTGGGAATAGATTCTGTTCATGCCACTTTCCTTTATTTACAAAGCACGTTCAGGGGAAACGAGCTGGATTAAGAATGAATAAAATTGGGAATCTGATTCTGGGAAATTGTAAAATAAACTAAAACCTTTCCATAGTTGCTGTATTTCTTATCTCATTGTGCAATATATACTGTGAAAAAAAAGATATTTTAAGCAGTGGCTGACAGTTGCAGTATAATATTTTAAGCTGCTCTTTAAGAATCTGATGGCTAGGTATTTTCTGATTCATGATGTAAAAAAATACTTTGCATTGCTATTTCTAACCATAGCATGCAATCTATAATAAGTTTGGCATCAGACACTCCTAGGGTGAATAAGATTCTTCACAGTGTGTTTAAAAAATGGTCAGTTAATCTTTCACTGACCGACTCCTAAGTCCAGGAACATCAGCTGTAAACCTCTCCAACTGTAAATTCCAAATTTTCAGACTTTGTTTCAATGTCAATATTAGGTGCTTATCCCCGATGTATCACCTCAAGGTTTCTTTCTGATCACTAGCATTACAGGGCATAAACACTGCAGTTCAACAGAGACAATACGAATCTGGTGACAGCAATTAAATATAACTTGAGTCTAAGGTTGCACAGGTTTCCCGATCACTGAAATATTATATTCATATTGCAATACTCCCAGTTAGGAGCATAATGCTAAAGCAAATGCTGTTTCATTATTATGGTGTAATGTTCAATGTTGCACTATGCAAGACTTTTATGCACTTTTTGTAAAACCTCAATGTGCCTCTTTACTACACAAAAAACTTTCTGCAGAAAAGTATTAAAAAAAAGGGGATGCTCAGGAGAGAAGTGTATCACAAATTGCATTTTTGAATCCATTTTAAGACATACAAACTCAGGTGATAACATTAATATATTAATGTTAGAACTTTAACCTATCACACTAGTCATAAATCTAGATCAATCATCTAAATATTCGCATATGAAAGTTCCAGTGCAAGAGACTGTAATACATCAACATATCTGAAACTGGTAAACATTGCGACATTTATCAGCAAAAGTAGCTCTTCTTTAACATCCACATGCTCAAATTATGCATCATGCTGTCCACTCCCTTTTTTAAAAACTCAAATGTATTTCCATCTATACCTCCCACCCCTATCATGTCCAACCATTAAAAATGGTGTTATTGCACAGAATTATAACAGATGTATGAAAAATGTCAATCCTGTAATTAATATTTTAGTACTAGACATTTCAGTCGTCTTTGAACATCATCATCCATTCCATGTAGATGTAAACATTGGAAAATAGTTGTATGTAATCTAACAACAATTTATCAGTATTGGTATTTTATACTGCATCTTTAATTTGGAAAAAGTGTCCTAAGGTGCTGCTCTGATGCACAAAGAAATTGACTGCTGATGCAATAAATGAAAGACCTGGAGATGGTGGTCAGTGATGGACCGTGGAAGCAGAGAGGGCATTGGAGAAAAAGAGGGAATTCCAAAGCTTGGAGAAGTGGTGGTTGAAGGCATAATTGCCAAGTGTGGGACCTAAGTAACAGCGTGGTGTGTTCTGATGGAAGGATCCCCGAATAGGTGAAACTGACAGTTGGGGGAATGACAGTGCTGGAAAGGTAGCATTGTACAGGTTATGGAGATAGGGAAGCAATTTCAAATTGGAGACCTTGGGGGGAACCAGACGCCTATTTAGATCAGCAAGGTCAGAGAGCTTGGTGAACATGGTTTGGAGTGGATAGAATATGGCCCACGATTTTTTCTTCCAGTTGAGACTTACAGAGAATGGAAGATATATAAAAAAACACAGCCTGGACATCACTCAAGGAATTGAGTCTGGAGAAGACAAAGTAATGAATGAGTATGTCAGCAACAGACGTTTTAAAGAAAGAGCAGAGGCAGAAGAGGTAGATATAGGTGGACTTTAATCAGGGAAAACAAAGGGTTGGAAACAACTAAAACAAGTCACAGGTTCAGACTAAGACAACAGTAAGTCAAGACATATGGAAACTACTTCTGCTCATTTAATCTATTCCTCCACTCAATAAGACCATTGCTTATCTGTTATTTCAGTTCAACTTTCCTTCCTTATCCCCATATTCTCGATTCCCTTACTGATTAGAAATCGGTCTATCTCAGCTTTGAATAAACTTAATGACCCAACTCCACAGTCCTCAACAGTAAAGGATTAGGGGAACAAAGTCAACAGTTATGGTACAAAATTTATTAGTGGCTGAGGATAAGATTTCAGGTTTTGGTACATTTAGTTGTATAAAATTACAGATGATCAAAGATTGAATTGTTAGCATATTGTCTGATAGCAAAGAATTAATTAAGGGCTTGACAGGAATGAAGAGGTACAGATGATTTCGTCAGGGACATGCGGAAGCCAATCCATTGCCTGCAAGTGATGTTACAGAGACAGTGTGTAGAAAAAGATATAACAAAACCCTATTACATCACCCGCAAGTTCCTCTCCAAGCCACACTCATCCTGACTTGGAACTAGGTCAACATTCCTTCTGTCATATATTCAAAATCCTGGCATTCCCTTTCTAACAAAACTGTAGGCACAGCAACACAATATGGACTACATAAATTTGAGAATATAGCTCATCACCCATCTTCTCCATGGCAATTACGAACATGCAAGAAATGTTGATTTTGCCAGTGACATTCATCCCAGGAAAGTACAAAAGTGATGAACCTGGACTCTGGATTTTCAAAAGGAATATTTTAGGAAGCAGTAAAATTGTGGCTGTTTCTACAACTTCAGGTAGTACAGGAAATAGGAAAGGAATTTTGAATGGTCAGGACTGAGGTTAGAAGAAAAAGAAACCAGCTTATTAGAGCAGTTACCAAGAAAGGGGTTTGCAACTAATCAGATAGGTACTTATGGTCAGGATTCAAGCAGGATGAAGGCATTTTGATTCGGGAGTAAAGGGGTAAGGGGCAAAACAAATAGTCTCTATCAGGACCTGAAATGTTATCATTGCTGGAAAAACATGGCAGAATCCAGGAGCATCTGTAGAGAGAAAGCAATTTCTTTTTTAGACTCATCTTGATGAAGTAGTAATGTATGACTTTTCATGTTTATAATTAGGGTGTGGCTAACAGGGAATTAAAAAACAACTGATAGTAGGGTAAAGAATACAGCAACTACGTTTTCTTTCCAAAATGATAGTAGAGTAGGAGTGTTTTTGACATACAAACCCTTCAGAGAAGGGCTTTTCGAAGTGGGGCTGAAATCTTGGGGTCACAAATGCGAGCCAGCAACAGCTGCTTTGGAGCTCAACAGCTCCTCCCCGTGCTCCAATAGATCACCATTCCATAGCCATGGTTTGCTTTACCCTCATATCCCCACAGTCTGGTTCAATTCCACTCCTATTAAAAGAGTCATGATAATTTCCAAACCTCGATATAGGGGTCATAGTGAGCAAAGGTTTGGGAAAAAAGTTCTAAAGTTTAAGGTGGTTCAGCCAGATTTGGAAACAGTGTTAAGACAGCTGTATATTGGCTAACTTGTTCTTGGTATTTAAAGAGAAATTAGCATTTATCCATTCGTTAATGGAAATCAGTCTGCCTTGTCCTCTCATGGTCCACAAAAAGGAATGGATGCACATGATTTGTGGTTCATATAGTTACATTAAAAATCTTAATGTGTGCAATCTGATTAGATGCTGTATGCGTGTATATATATTATATATATATATATATATATATATATATATATATATATGCAGAAGCCTATTATTGTGGAATATCTTAAAACACAGATGAACATTTAGCAACTGACTGGAATGATGCGCAGAAACTTTAAAATCCAGAAACATTCCATCTCTGCAAGCTGCCAAAACAGATTAACATTTTACTCCATAGTGTTTATAAGAAATGACATTGCTACATCGCAAATATGGATAGTTTAACTTCATCTCACATGGTGCTACATAGATGGTTGATCACTGATACTGGTTGAATGCATCACTGAACCACTTCACAGAGCAACAGCCATGACGATATCAAAATTGCAATCAGAATGAGAATACCAGTCCTGCACTGCATCAACATGTCAGACCAGTCATTTTCCTAGCATTCCTATTTAGATGTTAACTTGTGTCCTGCACTTCAGCTGCATCATCCGTGATGACAGTAGCAAGTATGGAGATTTTTTTAAAAAACGTTTCTTTGCCATAGACAAAGAAAAATACTGTGAGTGTATTAACTGTGTGTATGAAGCTTTGTTACAGATCACTCAAAAGAGTGAAGTCCGAGCACAAAGTAATGCCCTAAAACAAAATTGAATTGTAGGGAGGGGAAAAAAAAACGTTTATGTAGTAGTAATTTGCTAAGTGAGTATCTTTTGAACCACAATGAAAAAAAAGTTATGTGGTGCTCATTTATGGGGAAGTTGATATTTTATCAAAAGGTGTCAAATAGATAATTTAACAAGGAATTAATTTTAAACAACAGTACATTTCAGGCAATGGTTAAAAATTTAACATTAGGAATCATGAAGTATCAATAAATTTCCCAAATACTCAGTGGTATTTGCTTAACATGAATAATTGTATAACGAAAACAGTTTGCTTGCTTGATATCGAGATGTGTGACAAATTGAAGGAGGTTCCTACTGAGTAGTCATTTAGTGGAGACTACACTTCACTCTGAAGTTCTTGGTTTAGCAAGCAATGAAGACCAATAATAAAAAGTAGCAAAATTAAAATATTAAATTTATGTGACAGATCTATTTTGAACTTTAAAGCAGCCAGTTGTAACCCATTACTGACTTTCACTATTAGTGTAAACTTTTTTAAAAAATTCTTAGTCATAGAGAGGTACAGCAAGGAAACAGACCCTTCGGTCCAAATCATCCATGCCGACCAGATATCCCAACCAATCTAGTCCCATCTGCCAGCACCTGGCCCATATCCCTCCAAACCCTTCCTATTCATATACCCATCCAGATGCCTCTTAAATGTTGCAATTGTACTAGCCTCCACCACTTCCTCTGGCAGCTCATTCCATACACATACCACCCTCTGTGTGAAAACGTTGCCCCTTGGGTCTCTTTTATATCTTTCCGCTCTCACCCTAAACCTATGCCCTCTAGTTCTGGACTCCCCCCACCCCAGGGAAAAGACTGTCTATTTATCCTATCCAAGCCCCTCATGATTTTATAAACCTCTATAAGGTCACCCCTTAGCCTTGGGATTTATAATCCTTATTCAGCCAGTCATGCACTGTCTTCACCCCCTGAATACTGTCTTCATATTCAATAAAGTCTTCAATTAGCAGCCAAATAGGATAGCATGGGCTCAGTGGTTAGCACCATGCAGCTGGGTTCAATTCTATCCTTGGGCGACTGTCTGTGTGGTTTTCAGTTTCTCCCAGTATCTGCGCAGATTTCCTCTCGCAATCCAAAAACGTGCAATTAAGTGGATTGGCCATGCTAATTTGTCCATAATGTCCAGGAATTTACAGGCTAGGTGGGTTGGCCATGGGAAATGCAGGGTTACAGGGATAGGGTAGGTGGGTGGGTCTGGATGGGCTGCTCTTTGAAAGGTCAGTGTGGACATGTTGGGCCGAATAGCCTATTATAGGGGTTCTAATGATTCAAAATCTTCATGCAACGTGGCCACATAGACTAATTTGCAACTATCGCTGCTATTGAAGTGATGCTCACAATAATTTTGAACAAATTTTTTTGAACATTTAATCTTCTGCAAAGGAGACCAGACAATTTCTGTATCATCATAATCAGAGATTCAACATTTCAATTTCAAATCACTTAGAAACAAGCTCTTCAATTGCTCAACATGTTAAGATAGTGAATAGCTACACCAAACAGACTTCAAAAGTTCCAGGTTTAATCTGTGGCTTATGTTAAACTTGCAAGAAAACCACAACTGACCCCTGTTTAGGAAACAAGTTGCTGATATGGATGACTATTATCAGAATGCCTAATGAAACTGCTCAAATCTTGAGTGAAAGTAGATATCTGGATGTTGGGTAACAACAGGATTATGCTTTGTTGCTGTGTTCCTTAGATCCCAAAATCATTTTAAAATTCATTGTCTGGGGCTTGGATTCATGCAGGGCAGAGAGCAACTACACCTGAGAAACATGCCTTAAATTAAATCGTGCCCACAGGAAGGCATCAGGTGAAGGAAAATAACAGATAAATGATTTGAAAAGGACAAATAAAAGTCAAGAAAAAAATTGAAAAGGTTAAAAGATTAGTTGAAAACATTTTGTCGTGGTTGTAGTTCTCTTCAAATAAAACCTGATGCCAATGAGATGGCTGTTAAAGCCAATCTGCACAGCATAATTTCTTAAAAATAGCAAAGCAATGATATTCAAGCACATGTTTCTATAGGGAGGGGTCATGAGACAACAGGCGTAGAGTACTGTAGAACTCCAGACACGGACTGCTATGTCAACTATTGGGGAGGAACACAAATAGTTAGCTAAAGACAGGTGACAGACTTGAATGCTATTTTTAGCAGAACAACTAGATAACTCAACCCAGCTGCTCATTCATGGAATTGATGCAATTTAAATTAACTGCAGGTAATGCCAGTTAACGCAGTAGTTTCATCCATTTTTCAAGGTGCATATAAACACCACTTTAGACTTTAATCCAGTAATACATATTAACCAAGAACTTGTGTATTTAGTAACCTATATATACAGCTCCTCATGTAATAGTAATAAGCTGCTACTTAAACAGGAAATAATTGGAAGTACTATTATAGAAAGATGTTCCAAGAAACTGCAACTCTCATCCCTAAGCACAGCACTTCTCATTTTAATAGTAGTAGAACCGGGGCAGGATTCATAGTTCACAGACACAGTTGGTCATTTAAATCACTAGCAGCCTCTACTCCAGAAAGATTTTGTAAGCCCAAGGAAGTGAAACCCGAGGTGTGCAGCGTAGTCCTAGTAAGAGGAAACTAGTGAAGTCTATGTTGGTGAAGTGTGGTTGAAAGGTCTCAAGGCAAAAGATGAGGTGGTGTTCTTCCCCAGTTGGTGGGTGGCTTTGATTTGATGCTGGAGGCAGCCCAGGTCTTGCACATCCTTGGGGGAGTAGAAGGGGGAGATGAAATAGTTGGCCACAGGGCGGTGAGTTTGTTTGGTACGTGTCCCAGAGATGTTCCCTGAAATGCTCCGTGAGTTGGTGTCCTGTATCCCCGATGCAGAGGAGACCACATTGAAGCCAAATCAGTCAACAACCAACTGAAGGAAGAAAGCCTAATCTTCTGCCTTGGGACGTTTCAACCACTCAACATCACCACTGACTTCACTAGTTTCCAAATCTCCTCCCCACCCCACCCCCATCCCAGATCCAACCCTCCACCTTGGCATTGTCCTCTTTACCTCTCCACCTTCCTTCCCAACTATCTACTCCACCCTCCTCACTGACCTATCACAATTATCCCCCACCTTCATCCACCTATCGCCTTCCCACCCATCTTTCCCCTTACCCAGCCCCATATTATCTCATCTCACTTCTCCTTCCACATTCCTGATGCAAGTCTTATGCCCGAAGTGTCAACTCTCCTGCTCCTTGGATGCTGCCTGACATGCTGTGCTTTTCCAGCACCACCTGTTTTGACTGACTCTCTAGCATCTGCAGTCCTCTTTGTTTCCTACTGCGGGATGTCAGGTGTCTTTTGCAATCGTGAAAAGTACGCACGAATGCACTTGTAAAGTGCATATGCTCATTAACTATCACACTGTTTGGAACGGTCAATGGACTTGCAGAATAAACAGTCAAAAGTGTGAAAAGCAATAGGCAAGGAGAGCTGTCAAGGCATGTAAAAAAACACTGCTCTTTAGATCTTTTAAATAAAATGCCTTAAGCTTAAAAAAAACACTGCCTGCTATTTTACTCTGCCGACTGATTGAGGCTGAGAGAGTTTCAATTACTGGATTCGTACTATCTGGTGGATTTCACAACCGTCCATTCTCCTAGTAGGGTAGCTGCCATTTCACAGTTTAACTGACAGTTCAAATTAGTTATGGACCTTTTGAAGTGAGAATATAAATGAAATATAAATGCTTGCTGTTATAAGGTTTGGACACCTGAATTAAATATTTTAAGGTGTAATGCAGTGGAGATTTGTTTTACAAAAAATGAAGTCTGCAATATACACTTAGGCCCTCCTTTTACAGGGAATTCCCAGCTCTGCAAATTCAACCTGGGAAAACTGGCCTGGGAGGTTGGATTTTCATTCAGAAGTTACAGGGTGCCCTTGGAGACATGTTACGTGACCTCAGAATGAAAGTGGAGGCTGCCAGCTGCATGATACTGCATGGGCTGGATGCAAGAGCTGCCCAGTTGCATGAAACGTTAATGCTCAAACAAGAATATGCATTGATTACATTATTAAAAACATTGATAAAAAATTTCAATTCCTTCAATATGATCTCACATGACGCCAAATATTTCTATTCTAGAAGCACTCAGAACTGTCCATCAAATTGCTCACTTAACAGGCACTTAATGAAAATGACAGGTTAAGAAAGCATAAATCCTCCACTGGTTTATGACAACATGAACAATGAAATATCTAGCATTGACTTTGATTTAAATCCACACTTTAAAAAAAACCAAGCCCTTTAAGTGCTTCGATAGCACTGTATTAATTCTGAATAGCTTTCAGATAAATTGGTATATACCTTTAACATTTAAGACCCCACCATCCAAAAATAAGTTGCTGACTACATATTCCATGACCGCCTAGGACTTTATCTAAAGTATGGAAGGTGGGGAGGTGAGGCATAGTCACTTGAAAGGAATACCTTGGTTTTTCAAGCAAATACAGAAAATTTAGACCTGCTCTTTGTACTCCCAGTTTCACACTACTTTAATGCCAGCACTTCCATTTCAGTGGAGACAGCTCATTATGTAAATGGCCAGCTGCCTCTATAAAGCATACACACACAAACTAAGAATGGACTCAGTTTTCACTCCTGGAAAAAAAGGGAAGTCGCTTGGGGGTATGTCTTCCAATGTCTGATCAGCTCTGCCATCTTTGCCATGATAGACAGCCTCTCCACCATGGCAAAAATCCAGACCCAAGTCACTTTATTTAATACAAATTTATTTCATCTCTGCATGGGTGTTGATGTCTGTCTAAGGTGGATACCAGGGACATTGGCATGATGAGAATGAGTTGGCATAGGGATTATGAAGGACCATGGGATTGGGTAGAGGGCATAGTCTGTCATGAAAGGAATAAATATATATTTAAGTATGAAAAACATGAAGCATGAAGAATAAATTGGCCTGAAATTTATTATAAAGATCTCATGAGTGGTTAACCAATGCTGACATCATTGGAAATGACAAGCAGGTCAGGAAAATTAATTTTTCAAAACTCAAATTTCAAACAGGCGCATCATTCTTTTTGAAAACAGCAAATTTATACAAATCCCGTTATGTACTAAGACGTGTCAGTGAGCTTTGAGGACAAATATCTTTAAAGATTAGACATTATAGCCTATTCCTCACTTTTTGACATACATAATACTCTGCCCAGATCCTGAATGGGCTAATAGATCAATTTTCCGTACCGTTTTCATGGTTAATCACCAAGTGTAACAGAACAAAATGACTGGATTGAGAAAACTGAAGAAGTGCTTTCTAAAATAAGTCATAATGGGAGTGACTACGTTTGGAAAGTTATGACTTTGAAGCTTGGGGATTCTAGTGATGTGTGGAAATAATCTGCACCGTGTCCCTAATCCTGCAGCTCTTTTTACATGTGTTAAGATCCCAGCTGTTGTTATTCCCGGACAAGTCATATTTCAGACTGAAATCTGGCTCGCTTGATCATATTTTGATTTGTTTTGAGTTCAGTGAAGTGGTTGCTCACTGAAGCATAAGGACACAATGCTGCAGGTTTTGCTTTAACAATAAAACAGTTTATTAATGCAAGAAATTAAGATAAAGTGGAATAAATCAAACCATCTACTCATTAATCAAATTCAAAAGATGTTTTAAACACACAGCAAAAGTGTGATCCCATAACAATCCTTCAGACACTGAAAAGAAAACAACTTTTCTACAGTACCCAAATGATGCAACATCCCAAAACATTCTCCTGCAATACTCATACCAGCGTTCCTGTCTCCAATACCTTGGTAGATTTAAGTTACTTGCTGTTTTAATGTAAAGACTGGAACTGCTGATAGCTTCTTCCTGAAGCTTTTATACACTTGCATTAAAAGCATGCTCAGCTTTAAGTAACCTTTTCAGGGTTTTATCTCAGAATTCCTGATCCGAGACTAACAATAACTCATCACTTTAAAAGTAGCTGACTTCACTATATTCCATCATTCTCAGAAGCATGGGTCTACGTAGCCATATTCACCTATGGAGTTCACACGACTGCACAAAGCCCAAGAGTAAAACTAAAAGCTCCTTCCTTACGTGTTAGGTGTTTCCCTTGAGCTTAAGAGCATTTCAGAAATGTCAAACAAACCAAGGTCCCATTGTTTACAAAGAAAGAACAGAGAACAAAGAAAATTTACAGTCCAGGAACAGACTCCTCAGCCCTCCAAGCCTGACCTGATCCAAATCTACTGTCTAAATTTATCGCCCAATTCCTAAGCATCTGTATCCCTCTGCTCCCCACCTACTCATGCATCTGTCCAGACATATCTTAAATGAATCTACCTTGCCTGCCTTACAACCTCTGCTGGTAATGTGTTCCAGACACCCACCAACCTCTGTGTAAAGTACTTGCCACGTGTATCCCCCTTAAAACATATCACTGCTCACCTTGAAAGTGTGACCTCTCGTTATTGAATCCTTCACCCTGAGAAAAAGCTTATCTCTATCTACCCTGTCTATACCCTTCATGATTTTGTAGACCTCAGTCTGATTCCCCCACCGCCCGCAATCTCCTTTTTTCCTAATTAAAAAGAACCCAACCTACTCAACCTCTCTTCATAGTCAGCATCTTCCATACCAGGCAACATCCTCATAAACCTTATCTTGCAGATCACAAAAGATAAACAGAAATCTATTAGTGCTGCACAAAAAAACAATTTATTCTAAAGCTAGGCCTCAAAAAACAGTTTTAAAATAAATCATCATGGCTACAAGTTAATAATGAATTTTGGGCAGACAGAAAGCTCATTACTAACTCAAAAAACAAAATCTAAACTTACATTAGACTAGGTTAAAAATTATATTAATAAAAATCATAAAAATATCAATGCTTGCTGACACCAGCTATCTGATGATTACCAACTGTCCATTCTATAATTATTTCCAATTAGGCATATTAAGCTAATTTTTAAAAATTAAAATTCTACTACAACAATTTTTCTTACCAGACATATTTCTTTTTCATTTATGTATTTATTTCTTTGACTATAATCATTATGGGGGATTAAGTACACATGTTCTTGTGTGTCAGGAAGTGCAGTCTAAAGATATATCTGAATCTCTCAGTCTACATCACATGTGATTGTCCACCCAACCACCAAAACTTCCTATGTAAAAGAGGATCAATAGTGTACTAGGAAAATGCAATTTTCCCAAACAGCATTTTTTTATAAAGGCAAACAACAAGGAGGGTGACTTGCAATTGAGTCACATGCTCAAGATTCGAAGCAATAAAATAGTTTTGTCACTGAAACGGTCACTACTCCATCAAGCTATTACTTCCTTGTGAATACACTTTACTTACAAAGCATTCTGGTCAAAGTTCTCATTGGCTACTGGCAGAAGTTAGGCATTAAATTCCCCCCCTCCCCCGCAAATAAAAAAGCTCTCTCAGGACATTGCTGCCATATTCCAAAAGTGGATAACTTGCCATGTTATATCTGTGATAAATACCAACTAGGAATCAGACAAATAAGTGAGTGTCCCTTGCTCAAATTCACCAATACTGTTTTGGTCAGAGCTCAAAAATAGAAAATGTGTTGCAATTGATCCACCAGCTTCAAAACAGAAATTTGGCTTGTTGTGATTTCCAATGCATTCACATCCATTCTGAAGTAATCTAGCTACTGTATTCAATAATGTGAAGGCCCACCACACCACCAGTGTCAAGAACAGTGAGTGCTATAGTTTCAGAACTGAGGTCTGTATCTGAATGTCTGTAAAAAAAAAACTAACCCATTGGATTTTTATTCTGCAATTGTGACTGCGGTTGAGCATATGTCCAGGTTCTGAAGCAGGGTTGGAACAGCACCTGAGGCCCAATGCAATATTTGACTGGCAAAGCAATTAGTGGCCAGGTTGCAAACTTGCTGACCAATGAAGGATGGAATGCTGTCCCCCAAGGTGGAGGTCCAGTTGGAAACCCTCCAGCCCAGGGAGATTTGAAACCTACAGGCAAAGGTGGGAGCTGCCAATGTCAAGTTGGCCTCAAGTTGGAGAGATCCTATGAAGTGCCTTTTTGCATTGGGAAACATCTTTACTTGGTGACAATTGTGGTCACCTCAGTCATGGCCAGGTGGTGGTTTGCATGTTTCTCCCCCTCCCACAAGTCAGCTATGGGTAGGTGACCCTTATTCATTAATTGGGATTTGATCAGAGTGGAAGACCCAAATGTTGACACTATTCCCTTGCCAGCCCCTTAACCAGCTACTGGCTGTTTAAAAATTTGGTCTGATGTTTCTGGCAGTTGAGCTGTAATCTGGCGCTAGTTCTGAAGAACAGGATATTTCACTGGGAGAACATTTGAAAAATTCTGATCATAATATCATTCGGTTAGCATAGTTATGGAAAAGCCCGAGAATCAATACAAATAGACAATTCAACGACAAATAATTTGGAAAAGGTTGCCCACAAAGTCAAAGAGAGAGAACTAACCAAGGTGAACTATAATCAAAGATTGGTACATAAAGCGGTAATTAAGGAATGGAAAGCTTTCAAAGAAAAGAAAAACCAGGTAAAAACCAAATATATTCCTAGTAATGGGAAAAGAAAGGCACCCAAACCAAGCAGTTAGTGGATGATTAAAGATAGAGATTGAAATGAAACAGGAAAAAGGAAGCTGGTGATAAAAGTCAAATTCATAATTCAGTAAAGAATGAAGCTCAATATAAAAAGTAAAATGGGGACTTGTAAGAGGAAAGGAGAAGAGCCAAAAGATTTAGCTACAGGCAAGATTGGATGAAAAGATAACAAAAAGGAACAGGAAGTAGTTTATCAATACATAACTAGTTGGTTGGCTATGTACACATGCATGCACATTGCACCTATTTCAACTTAAATCAAGCAACAGCCATTTTCTGGTTGATTGCCTTGATCTCTGTCAACCTGACTGGTCTAAAATGTGAACAAAGTCTGGCAGTTAATCATCATTAAATGATGCATTTCTAGGGTAATGTCTCAACTGATCAGTGTCCACTTATCATCCAATCAGCACTTGTTTGCATTATAAAATTTAATTTTCCCCTTGAATTAGTGTTCTTGTAAATGGAGGGAAAGAGGACAGATGACACAGGAGAAGCTTCAACAAAATATCTCTGTTGGTATCTCAAATACATAAATGACAAAAGGTCAAAGGAAGAATGTGGCCAGTTCAGAACTATGAGTACATTGCATCTACTTGCACGAAACATTATGCTTCTAATATCAACTGAAAAGGAAGAGGCAATAGAGAAATTGACTGGATAAAAAAAAAGAGAAGAGAAGCATTCACAACAGGAAAACTGTCATCTGTCCCTGAAGAAATGCATCCAAAAGAAATGTGAAAGCTCTGGATATATTCTTCCAATTCTCCCTGGATAGACAAAGAAATATACTGGTAGATTGAAAATGTTGCCCACAAACTCAAAGAGAAAGAGAGTGCATAAACCTACCAGCAACTACAGACCAGTCAAACATTGATGGTTGAAAAACATTTGGAAGCGATCAAGAAGAAAATTTGCAAATTCTTGGAAAAGTACAGTCTAATAAAAGAAAATCTGCCTAGCAGCAAATGAAAGATTGGATTGATTGAGAGCTTTGTATGGAGAGTGTGTTTGACAGGGTTGCAGCTGACAGTGTACATATGAACATTCAAAGAATATTTGATAGAATATTGTATAATACACTAGCAAAACAAAATCCCTTGGTATTGAAGGGCAATGGGCGTACATACAAACTTGACTCTGCGGTAGAAAAACAGCATAGTGATAAATGGCTATTCTTCAGGTGGCATGGAACTGTGCTGTTTTCAGGGTTGCTGTTGGGACTAATGTATTATTCAGAATCTCCAGAAATCCAAGTCCAAGTCATTGTAAAATGGACAGACGCATGATAGATAAAATTAAATGCAGACAAGTGTTATATTTGATAGGAACATTTGAACAGGCAGTAGAATGTTTATATTTTAAGACAGCTGTACACATGCTAAGTCTTTGACAGTGGCAGGACTAGTAGATCAGTTTGATAAAAAGGGCATTGAAGATATTTGCCTTTGACTTTGGTTGGCACAGGTGGCTCAGTGGTAAGCACTGCTGCCTCACAGGGGCCTGGGTTCAATTCCAGCCTTGGGTGACTGTCTATGTGGAGTTTGCACATTCTCCCAGTGTCTGTCTGGGTTTCCTCCGGGTGTTCCAGTTTCCTCTCACGATCCAAAAATGTGCAGGTTAGGTGAATTGGCCATGCTAAATTGCCCATAGTGTATAGGTTAGGTGCAAGAGTCAGGGATAAAATGTAGGGAAATGGGTCTGGGTGGGATATCTTTGGAGGTTCGGTGTGGGCTTGTTGGGCCAAAGGGCCTGTTCCTACACAGTGGGGATTCTAAAAACCACAGGGTTATGTCAAACCCCTAAAAAAAGATTTTCCTCATTTGAATAGTGTGGACCATCAGCACATGGGATTAATGACTTCAGTTACTTAAAAATTAGAGAAACCAAACTTCCTAGATCAGAGACAGCAAAGGGAAGAATAGAGAGAAATGTAAAAACATGACAGTTTTAATTGAATAAGTAATAAAAAAAAATCCAACAGCATAAGGGTGTCTAATGAAACCAGAAAACCGAGATTTAGGCAGAAGTAGTAGAACTGACAAAGTCAAACGATTATGTCATGCATTTTTCCTCCCTTTCATGGGATGTGGACATCTTTGGGAAGATCAATATCTGTTGCCAATCCTGGTTTGTCCTGGAGAATGAGGATTGGAGCCCAAGGTACAAAAATAATTTTCTAAAAATTGGCTAACTGCTTGAAATAAAAAAAAAGGTAAAGAGTAAGAAAGTGGGAATAAACTGGACAGCTGGTTTGAAGAGAGAGCACAAGCACACTGATCACACAGCCACCTTCTGTGTTAGCTCATGATTCTATATAAAGCTTGGGCATTAATGGTAGACAATGGATGTCAAAATGGACACAAAACCAGAGAACAGTGAAGATGACAAGTGTAAGATCTTAACTTCCAAACTGCAGCAAACATGTATGGATCAGTATACCAACAGCTTCTCTGCTTGGGTAATTGCCTATTTATTCGTATTAGGGATGGAAGAAAAGAGAAAGCAGGCATACAATAAGATTTTAAATAATAGGTAATATATCCTAACTTAAAAAATGCTCTACGCTGGTTAATTTAAAAAATTGAGCAGTATTTGAAACCAAACAAAACATGCCTTGTGTTTTCTTCCCTGCTTCTGTTTCTTCCATCCAAAAACATGCTGCTCCCAGTTTATCCTCACTCCAATTTTCTTTTGCAGTCTTTTGTCTATCATTTCACAATTGAAAAAACTGCTCCTCGCCTTGCTCATATTTCCCCAAAGTGGTGTTCCTGGATTGATATTCACTTTTAAATCACTGCACTCTGCTTAGAGTCATAGTGATGTACAAAACAGAAACAGACCCTTAGGTCTAACTTCTTCATGCTGACCAGATACCCTAACTAAATCTAGTTGCATTTGCCAGCACTTGGCCCATATCCCTTTAAACCCTTCTTATTCATATACCCATTCAGGTGCCTTTTAAATGTTGTAATTGTACCAGTTTCCAACACTTCATCTGGCAGCTTATTTCATAAATACACCATCCTCTATATGAAAAAGTTATCCCGTAGATCCCTTTTAAATCTTGCCCCTCTTAGCTGAAACCTATGCCCTCTAGTTCTGGACTCCCCACCCGGGGAAATGACCTTGTCTATTTACCTTATCCATGCCTCTCATGATTTTATAAATCTCTCTGAGGTCACCCCTCAGTCTCCGATTCTCCGGGGAGAATAGTCCCAGCCTATTCAGCCTCTCCCTGTAGCTCACGGGCAACATGGTGGCACAGTGGTTCGCACTGCTGCCTCACAGTGCCAGAGACCCGGGTTTAATTCCCTCCTCAGGCGACTGTGTGTGGAGTTTGCACATTCTCCCTGTGTCTGCGTGGGTTTCCTCTGGGTACTCCGGTTTCCTCCCACGGTCCAAAAATTAGGTTAGGTGAATTGGCCATGCTAAATTGCCCGTAGTGTTAGGTGGAGGGGTAAATGTAGGGGAATGGGTCTGGGTGGGTTGCGCTTCGGCGGGTCGGTGTGGACTTGTTGGGCCGAAGGGCCTGTTTCCACACTAAGTAATCTAATCTTAAAAAAAAACCTCCAATCCTGTCAACATTCTTGTAAATCTTTTCTGAACCCTTTCAAGTTTCACAACATCCTTCCTATACTAGGGAGACTAGAATTGCACACAGTATTCCAAAAGTGGCCTCACCAATGTCCTGTATAGACGCAACATGACCTCCCAACTCCTACACTCAACAGACTGACCAATAAAGGCAAGCATACAAACGCCATCTTCACTATTCTATGTACTTGTGACTCCACTTTCAAGGAACTATGAACCTGCACGCCAAGGTCTCTGTTCAGTTACACTCACCAGGACCTTACCATTAAGTGTATAAGTTCTTCTCTGATTTGCCTTTCCAAAACATAGCATCTTACATTTATCTAAATTAAACACCATCTGCCACGCCTTGGCCCATCTGATCAAGACCCTTTGTAATCTGAGGTAACCTTCTTCGCTGTCCACTACACCTCCAATTTTGATGTCATCTGCAAATTTATTAACTTTGCCAATGTTCACATCCAAATCATTTACATAAATGACAAAAAGCAGTGGACACAGCGCTGATCCTTGTGGCACACCACTGGTCACAGGCCTCCAGTCTGAAAAACAACCCTCTACCACCATCCTCTGTCTTTTACCTTACAGCTAGTTCTATCTCCAAGTGGTGAGTTCTCCCTGTATTCTATGTGATCTAACCTTGCTAACCAGTCTACCATGAGGAACCTTGTCAAATGCCTTACTGAAGTCCATACAGATCACATCCACTGCTCTGCCTTCTGCTTCTTCTGTTCCAAGTCATTCTTAGTCTTACAGCTGTCTCAATCTTCTACACTTCAAAAACAAAGCATCAGATATGGCTTCTCTTTCCTTGAACCTCCACACCCTCCTGTTCCCACCCAAAAAATTCTGTTCTTGAATTTTTTCATTTGCTTTCTTCTCATGTTCCACTATCTGTGCTGTCCCATTCTACACAATAAATATGCTTCAAATTCACACTTGTCTCCACCCCTTCAATTACTTATTGCTCCCCCTCTCTCCCTTCTGAAGCATTAATTCCATCTGTTGTTCCCAAACTTCTCAAATTATTGGTTCTACTTTTCTTTTACCTCCCTCACTTTTCTCAATGAAATGATGCTCAGTTACTCCTCCTTCTCGTTGCTGATCGATCAATCTCAATTTTTCAGTTGCATAAACACTGATTTTTAACTGCCTTCAAACAAATTGTAACCCCCTACTTTCTTAAGCCACTGTAGTGACTGGCATCAGTACAATGTCTGAAAACTTCACAGTCTCCTATCCATGTCAGCAAGTCCTTACATACTGTCAGTATTGCTACACTTTGTGAAGGCAATCTTTGAGCCTACAATATCTGCCTGCTAGCTGTTTCATTAGCTGATCTCGCTTACTTTGAAGGTTGACAATTGCCCTAAAGCTTTAATTTTTTTCTTCAGGTTGGGTACTTTGAAATAGAACGCATATGTTCCATAAGGATCCTTTCAGATAAACCTGAATTTATGATTTATAAAAATTACTGCTAGCCAATGTGCATATAGATGGTGTGTACCACCATTAATCATCCAAAATAAAAATTCCAACAGCACAGACTAAAGGAGCGGATGATAATTTACAAGATGGACATTGCCACACAAGAACAACGCTTCAGTTCACCCATCCTAACAGGATTCAATTACTATGGATTTAATAAGAATGATGCTGATTGAAACTAAAAATATACATTCAAATAATCGTAGTAGTACTGAAACAAATTACTAATACCTTATAGAAAAAAAATGTTTGGAACTATTTATCACTTTGGAAATCTCTTAAAAAGTACTATGGGCTGAGTTAAAAGAAATCCTACCTTAAAGTCTGCCAATTGCTGATTGATAACATCAACTTCTGTTCCTACCATTCCTTGCAATTCTTCACCCTCTTCTGTTTTAGTTAGGAGGCTGTTCAGTTCTTTAAGCTTTTCATAAAAATCATCAACTCGTGAAACAGTCATCTCTACTTGCTCTTGTCTGTTCCTCCCTCGTTCCAGTAGTTTACCACACTGTTTGTTCAAGGCTTCAAGCTCTCGTTTCAATCCTTGTAGGTCTGGACTGCCTTCTACTTCTAGCATCTGCTTACATTCTTTTTCTGAAGTTTCAATGTCTTTTTTTAATTCTTTAAGCTTGCTCATGAATTGCTTAATATCATCAATCTGCGATTGTAGGCTGTCCAAATCCCTACCAACAGGACTCATGCTATCCAGTTCATCATCCAGATCTGCAAGGTATGAAAACATTTCTCGTACACGGCTCTGGAAATGCCCAATTCCTTGAAGTTTGTTTTCCATTGATAAACAACTTTCATCCACTCTCTGTTTTACATCACTGTATTCTTGCTGAACTACCTCTGCTTGCTGTCGAAGCTGTGATGAATCTGCACCATCAGGGGCATCTGCTGCTAGTCCTTGGGCAAGGTCTCTCAGGTACTCTACTTGTGGCTCTAACATTTGCAGAGATTCCTGCCGTGTCCTAAGCTTTTCCAAGTTCTTATTACTGTAGGCTTGTGGTCCAAGAGCATCATATATTTCAAGCTGTTGCTTAGTCCCATCAAGTTTCTTCTGAATGTTTTTCAGGGAATCCTGAAACTCCTTTAGCCTTTGAGCCATCTCTTCGATTGATTCACTCTTGGTTTGAAGATGTTCTGTAATAAGGTCCATTCTTTGATTTATACCTGCTTTTTCATCCCTAATTCCTTCTTCATTGACCTGACAAGACTCAACAAGAATATCAGCAGCAGTATTCATCATTTCCAGGAGTGAACGGTGTTTCTCCACATCATGATGCAGATCTTTAGCATTAGCTAAAGAGGAATTAAGCTGTCCTGGATCAACAGTAATCTCCAGTTCTTTAATTTTAAATTCACAATCTCCAATCCATGGAAGCAAGTCTTCCACATACTGTCTGTACTTTTGTGCTTTCTGCAGGCAGTCTTTAAGTTTAGAATGTCTGCTTGTAACCTGTTTGGTTAGATCGTTCCACTGTCCTTTAAGAGTTGACAACTGACTCTGAAGGATCGTTTTTTCTTCCCCAGGTTGGGCACTTCGAAATAGAGCCTCTCCTTCAGCAAGAATCATCTCATATGAGCCTGAATGCTGATTCAGGCTTTTTTGGAACTCTTCCTGCTCACTTATCTGAGACAGTAAAATATCAAAGTTTGCAGACACAGGAGACCTTTGAGCATGTTCACTACATTTAGTATCTAGCCACAGCTTGAGTTCATCAAAGGTCTGTTGAAACTGCTGAGAACTGGCCAGAATTGTCTGAAGTTGGTTTATCCGATCACCTGTAAATAATAATGATCACACATTATTTGGAAACATACACAATTCCGGTCATCTTTCAAATTTTCCATTGAATTGATATTTAAAATATTTTTAAATATTATTGCAAACCTTAATTGCAAGTATATATACTATATATTTAACATATAATATTTTAATTATTGATGGAACAGTTGTTTTTTTTTATCTACTGTGTGCACTGTAAAATTGTACAGTCATTTTAAAGTGTATAATCTGTCTTGCTAAATACAGAGTTGAAAATAAGGTAATTTTGGTTAAAATCAATGAAACAAGTAATGATTGTTACAAAAATAACATTTATAATACTACTGAGTTTCAGGACTGTGCTCTGGCCCTTGAGCCCCGTCCCTCCAACCCCCACCAGGACAGAACCCCACTGGTCCTTACCAACCACCCCACCAACCTCCATGTACAGCGGATCATCCGCCGTCATTTCCGCCACCTCCAAACGGACCCCACCACCAGGGATATATTTCCCTCCCCTCCCCTATCAGCATTCCAAAAAGACCACTCCCTCCGTGATTCCCAGAGCACAGATTTGGCCTCAAAGTTAATTGAAGCACAGAAATGGGAAGCAGGTTGGAATATTAATCATAGGAGTTAAGTAGGAAATCCATTTTTAGAGTATTTTAATGAAAGTAGCAATTAAAAGGTAAATATCAAATAAACATCGAACTAATCTGGGAAAGAACAAGGTGATAGTTCTTGCGATGACAATGATAAGGCTATTAGTGCTCACTGTTCCTCTGGACGTAAAGTGCTCAGCCAGAGTCAAAGACTTAGCTGAAAAGTATTAGCTGAGTCTCTTCCATCTCTGAGAGGAAGTGGATAATTTAACCTGCTTCTGACAGCTATTGACTACAGAGATTTCAGCTAAGTTCCCATGCATATTGGTGGAAGAGTGGAAAGCATCTGCAACAAAAGTAACCAAAAACAACAACTTCAAAAATTATAGGAATCTGTTTTTTCAGTACATCTGTCAGATGATAAACGGTTTTAAATTGTTTTACAATTTCTTTTGCCACACTATAACTAAATCTGCAGCATCAATGCCTACCTGCTCTCTCTTCAAGACCATTAAACGGCATTACAACTGCTTCTAGGCGTTTCCGAAGCTCATCTTTTAAATATTGTTCACCGATAAGAGAAGACAGGTCATCACAGAGAATCTGTGCCTGTTCAATCTGCTCCTTTTGCTGATCCAAATCTGAGCGAATTTCACTGGTTTCTTCGAGTTGTTGTTTGACAACATCTGGCTGAGTACTAATCACAGACTGGTTGCTTAGTTTATCACAGAGGATCTTGATTTTGTCAGTGAGCTGCTGCAGTAGCTCCTGGTACTGTGTACTTTTGGCTATAGCTTGATCAATTTGATTTGAACGGCTGCTGAGCTGATTGGTAAGTTTATTCCATTTGTCATTAATGGTTCTGTGCTGATTGCTCAGCTGGCTGTCAGGAGGGGATACATCTCCAGATGCACACAGTATGCCTTCTGCTGCTTTGTTTAGCTGTTCATACTGGGGTTTACGAGTCTCAAATTCTTTCAACATGAACTGTCACGAACAAAAGATTTTAATTAGAGATATCAGGAATAATTTAATATACAATCTTTTTATTGCATCTGTAAATAATTTTGACAATTCTGGTCCTTAGTTTTACCTGTACTTGCTGTTTCTGAGCACGCAGCATATTTGGATCAATTGATAGAGGACCCAATACACTCATCATTAACTCCTTTTCTGATAGCCATGGACTGAGCTGTGATTCTGTATTCTGGAAATTTGAGAGTAGGTTGGCTGATTCCTCAAGTTTTTGTTGTCTTTCAGTTACTATCTGATTGGCACGAGTCCACTTTGACTCTAAATAAAGAAGAGGACTTCAATGATTTAATCTGAGAAAAGCTACACGCAATATTATACGTATTGGTTTATGCTGCTCAACAAAATCATAATGCAAATCATTAAAATAATTGCACCTATTCATACACTATAAAATTATACAAAGGCTTGTACTTTAACTTTTGAGAACTACAACTTCAGAACTATTGTTAAAATAATATTCTAGACCAAATAGCTAATCAAGTTTCCAGAACAAACCATAATCTAAAATTTAAAAAAAAAACACCTCAATCTAGATGACCCAAAACAGATTTATGAGTAGAACTGAAATCTTCCGAGGTAAATGAGATTTAAAATCTCAATTCCAAGTTTCTTGCATGAATCAGAGATTTGAACATTTTGGTTATAGTTGTCACATTTCCCCCCAATTTTCACCCCTCTTGTTTCAGTGACTGAGGTGGAGATACAGTAAAAGGGCAAGCAATATTCCCACCCTAACTGATCCAAATAGCTACTCATCATGGATAAGCTTGAACAATTGATAAAGAATTGCTACTGCAATGTGTAGATGCTCAACCGAATAGAATTTCATTCTAAACTTGGGAAAAGTAGTGAATAGGAGCTCTGCATGTACCATTGTAAATATGTTATTACACACAGCAACTACAGAAATGCATCCTAACCCTCCATATTGCCACCCAAGATCTTCACATGTACACTTTTCCAGTTGGTATCAAGTTCTCCTCTTAATATCTACATTTTCTGTGCTAATTTGGCATGAACCAGGGATCAAACCAGAGACTTTCCTTCCACTTCTGTATATAAACACATTAATAAAAATACATGAAGCAGGTTGGACTATACACAGTTCAGTGACCAGATTATTTTAAGCATTTTCCCTTGCTTAGATAATTATTTTCTTTTATTTTCCCACTATTTCATGGAATATCATCTACAGAATTAAACTTCCCATCCTGACAGAGAAATTACATTATGAAAGCAGACTATTCAGCCCAACCAATTCCACGTCCTAACTTCACCTGCCAGTTCAGTTCCTGTATGCTTCGTTTGTTTGTTTTGAGGGTAAGGTATTCCATTCCAAATGTATGAATATTAGCACTGTATCATACTTGCTTTACCTATTTGTTCTAGCACTTGCATTAACTTCTTTGCTTCAGGTGAGTCTGGATTTTTTTTCAATAAGTCTTGTAATGTCTCTTTCAGCTTCTCAACTTTTCCAGAATTCTGTACAAGCTCAACAAGAAATGCCTAATGACAAAGGAATTTAGTTATTAAGAACTTTGCAAACTTGCATGCAATAAAATACAGCATTAATTCTGGCATTTTCTGAAATATTTACTTATTGAAGAATTACATGGTAGCACAATTAATTGCACAAAATTTTATGTCAGTTCTTTAAGAATCAAGTATACATTGTCTTTAGTCCTTACATTTTACGCAACATAAATTGCACAAAATTAAAATCCAGAACCTAAACAAAACTGAAATCATTAAGACGAAAAGAATTAAACAGCTCAAGCTATTTGGCTAAAAAACATTTTTTCAATTTGTGTGCCCTGACCAGAGCGCAAACAAAGTAACAAAAGATAGAGACATATTAGAGCTTTGGTTTCTTAAATATCAGATGACAGAGTGTAAACTATATATACTCCATAAGGTCACAAAAACAGTGTTATCTTTGTTCATCAACCAATCTACAATTGAGGATAACTCAAGTTAAAGTAACCTGAATTATATTGCAAGCGTTTATGCACACATATCAGAACTGAAAATTCAGGTCTTCACATGAAGAAAGTTATACTACTTGATGATCTGGGCTCACATTGAGGAACCCAGCCTTCACAGCAATTAACTTTAGCCCTTATGAATGTTCCTGTGGTTCAGAATCAAACATTCAATCTGAATGATTAAATGAAGCTGGAACACTTATTTTGCTTTAAAAAAACTGAGAAAATAAATCAATTGGACTACTTTCATTCTATTTGTGCCCTCAACATAACTTGTTCCTCCCTTTCCTTTCTCCCTAAAGTTGCAGCATCCATTTATAAACTGAAAAATAATGGGCAATCACAGGCTTCAGAAGTTTAATTTGCTAAGGTATTGTAATGATTTAAGTGAGGTATTAGTGAGGGATTACATTTACACTATTAAATAAGTTTGTTACATTTACCTTGTTTTGCTCTACTTGTGTTTTCACAGCTTGAGTTTTGGCCGGTGATGAATTCAACCTGGTCAAAGTATGCTCTTTTAACTCTAGCCATTTCAGAACAGAATCTGTTTCTTCTTGAACCTCTTGCATTTGGCAAATTGTGGCCTGAAGGTGGTCCTGACATTCCTTTAGTACATTTCCAAGGGTCTTATAATCATGGTTCACATCAGAGACACACTGTTGAATTTCTGCAAGGTCTACAAATGGAAAAATACATGTCAACCACAAATGGCCAAAATGAGACTATTTAGTTAGTAGCACCATGATCTTTAGAGGATCATCAGAAAAACTTACATTGATGAGATGATCATTGTGATATTATATGTATCAATGCATAATATTTACAAATAATGGTTTGTCTACTGTTATAGAAATGTATGGTTTTATATTTGAGAGATCAGAGTGCATCTGGGAAAATTAACAAAGTGAAATTCACAACTGATCTTGGAGGAACTGTTGGGCGAAGTTCACAACACAGAATCAGATAAGTTAATCATGGTTTTAAGTGTGGTCTACAGAGAATCTGCAGTAGTGAATAGAGTGGGTTCTTTCTTAATTATATGTTTTTGGAGATATGTCTCTTGATTAAACTTAAAATATAAGCCATAAGTATTAATTTAAGCTGGGGCCGTGTTTGTAGAGGAATAAGACAGTGTTAATTTCTGGGTCTATAGATTGTGAAGGAGCAAAAATGGCCTTTAATAGAGTGATATGTACTTCTCGTCAGATGTGGGAGTTTAAAGTGAGGTTAAGGGTTACTGCAGATTATATCTGCCATAAATGCTGTTGGCTGCGAATCTTATCAGATCGAATGGATCGGTTGGAGAGACAGTTAGAAGCAATGAGGAATTTGCAACAGTATGTGATGGATGGCAGATATTGGGGGGGGGGGGGTCCCAGATACAGTCACATAGATGGGTTAACTCCAGGAAACGTAGGCAGCTAGTGCAGGAGTCTTTTGTGGATATATCCATTTCAAACAGGTATGCTGTTTTGGAAAATGTAGGAGGGTGATGGATTCTTGGGGGAACATAGTACGATCTGCCAAGTTTCTGGCATTGAGACTGGCTTGAATGCAACGAGGAGTATGTCGAGTTCCAAGAGATCAATTGTGTTAGGGGATTCTCTAATCCGAGGTACAGACAGACGTTTCTGTGACCAGCAGTGAAAAAGCAGAATGGTGTGTTGCTTCCCGGGTGCCAGGATCAAGGATGTCTCAGAGAGAGGCCAGCAAGAGGTCATTGTCCACATTGGAACCAATGACATAGGAAGGGAAAAGGTTGAGATTCTGAAGGAAGATTACAGAGAGTTAGGCAGGAATTTAAAAAGGAGGTCCTCGAGAGTAGTAATATCTGGATTACTCCCAGTGCCATGAGCTAATGAGGGCAGGAATAGGAGGATAGAGCAGATGAATGCATGGCTGAGGAGCTGGTGTATGGGAGAAGGATTCACATTTTTGGATCATTGGTATCTCTTTTGGGGTAGAAGTGACCTGTACAAGGAGGATGAATTGCACCAAAATTGGAAGGGGACTAATATACTGGTAGGGAAATTTGCTAGAGCTGCTTGGGAGGATTTTAACTAGTAAAGTTGGGGAGGGGGGTGGGGGGGAAACCCAGGGAGATAGTGAGGAAAGAGATCAATCTGAGACTGGTACAGTTGAGAACTGAAGACACACACACACACACACACACACACACAGAGACAAGGTAGGACAAAAAAATTAAACTGCATTTATTTCAATGCAAGGGGCCTAACAGGGAAGGCAGATGAACTCAGGGCATGGTTAGGAACATGGGACTGGGATATCATAGCAATTAAAGAAACATGGCTCAGGGATGGGCAGGACTGGCAGCTTAATGTTCCAGGATACAAATGCTACAGGAAGGATAGAAAGGGAGGCAAGAGAGAAGGGGGGGGGGTGACATTTTTGATAAGGGATAGCATTACAGCTGTGCTGAGGGAGGATATTCCCAGAAATACATCCAGGGAAGTTATTTGGGTGGTACTGAGAAATAAGAAAGGGATGATAACCTTATTGGGATTGTATTATAGACCCCCCCAATAGTCAGAGGGAAATTGAGAACCAAACTTGTAAGGAGATCTCAGCAATTTGTAAGAATAATAGGGTGGTTACGGGAGGGGATTTTAACTTTCCAAACATAGACTGGGGCTGCCATAGTGTTAAATGTTTAGACGGAGAGGAACTTGTGTGTACAAGGCAATTTTCTAATTCACTATGTGGATGTACCGACTAGAGAAGGTGCAAAACTTGACCTCCTCTTGGGAAATAAGGGAGGGCAGGTAACTGAAGTGTCAGTGGGGGAGCACTTTGGGGCCAGCGACCATAATTCTATTAGATTTTAAATAATGATGGAAAAGGATAGACCAGATCTAACAGTTGAAATTCTAAATTGGAGAAAGGCCAATTTTGATGGTATTAGGCAAGAGGGGTGGCACGGTGGCTCAGTGTTTAGCACTGCTGCCTCACAACACCAGGGACCAGGTTCGATTCTGGCCCTGGGCAGCTGTCTGTGTGGAGTTTGCAAATTCTCCCCGTGTCTGTGTGGGTTTCCTCCGGGTGCTCCGGTTTCCTCCCACAGTCCAAAGACGTGCAGGTCAGGTGAATTGGCCGTTCTAAATTGCTCAGTGTTAAGTGCATTAGTCAGTGACAAATGGGTCTGGGTGGGTTACTCTTCGGAGGGTTGGCGTGGATTTGTTGGGCTGAAGGGCTTGTTTCCACATTGTAGGGAATCTAATCTAATCTAAAAACTTTAGAAAGCTGACTGGGGGCAGATGTTCGCGGGTAAAGGGATGGCTGAAAAATAGGAAGCCTTCAGAAATGAGATAACGAGAATCCAGAGAAAGTATATTCCTGTTAGGGTGAAATGAAAGGCTGGTAGGTAGAGGGATTGCTGGATGACTAAGAAATTGATGGTTTGGTTAAGAAAAAGAAGGAAGCATCTGTCAGGTATAGACAGGATAGATCAAGTGAATCCTCAGAAGAGTATAAAGGCAGTAGGAGTATACTTAAGAGGGAAATCAGGAGAGCAAAAAGGGGACATGAGATAGCTTTAGATTCTCTTTAATTCTATTTGCCAAAGAGTTTTTACAAATACATTAAGGACAAAAGGATAACTGGGGAGAGAATAGGGCCCCTCAAAGATCAGCAAGGCGGCCTTTGTGTGGAGCCGCAGAAAATGGGGGAAGATACTAGGTGAGTATTTTGCATCAGTGTTTAGGGTGGAAAAAGGATATAGACTGTAGGGAAATAGATGGTGACATTTTGCAAAATGTCCAGATTACAGAGGAGGAAGTGCTGGATGTCTTGAAACAGGTATAGGTGGATAAATCCCCAGAACCTGATCAGTGTACCCAAGAACTCTGTGGGAAGCGAGAGAAGTGATTGCTGATCCTCTTGCTGAGATATTTGTATCATCGATCGCCACAGGTGAGGTGCCGAAGACTGGAGGTTGGCTAACATGATGCCACTGTTTAAGAAGGGCGGTAAAGACAAGCCTGGGAACTACAGACCAGTGAGCCTGACCTCAGTGGTGGGCAAGTTGTTGGAGGGAATCCTGAGGGACAGGATGTACATGTATTCGGAAAGGCAAGAAATGATTAGGGATAGTCAACATGGCTTTGTGTGTGGGAAATCACGTCTCACAAACTTGACTTAGTTTTTTGAGGAAGTAACAAAGAGGATTGATGAGGGCAGAGTGGTAGATGTGATCTATATGGACTTCAGTAAGGCATTAGACAAGGTTCCTCATGGGAGACTGGTTAGCAAAGTTAGATCTGAGAATACAGGGAGAACTAGCCATCTGGATTCAGAACTGGCTCAAAAGGTAGAAGACAGAGGGTGGTGGTGGAGAGTTCTTTTTCAGACTGGAGGCCTGTGACCAGTGGAGTGCCACAAGGATCGGTGCTGGGTCCTCTACTTTTCATCATTTCTATAAATGATTTGGATACGTGCATAAGAGGTACAGTTAGTAAGTTGCAGATGACACCAAAATTGGAGGTGTAGTGGTCAGCGAAGAAGGTTACCTCAGATTACAACAGGAACTTGACCAGATGGGCTGAGAAGTGGCAGATGGAGTTTAATTCAGATAAATGCGAGGTGCTGTATTTTGGGAAAGCAAATCTTAGCAGGACTTATACACTTAATGGTAAGGTCCTAGGGAGTGTCGCTGAACAAAGAGATCTTGGAGTGCAGGTGCATAGCTCCTTGAAAGTGGAGTCGCAGGTAGATAGGATAGTGAAGGCCGCATTTGGTATGCTTTCGTTTATTGGTCAGAGTATTGAGTACAGGAGTTGGGAGGTCACGTTGCAGCTGTACAGGTCATTGGTTAGGCCACTATTGGAATATTGCGTGCAATTCTGGTCTCCTTCCTATCAAAAAGACGTTGTGAAACTTGAAAGGGTTCAGAAAAGATTTACAAGAATGTTGCCAGGGTTGGAGGATTTGAGCTATAGGGAGAGGCTAACAGGCTGGGGCAGTTTTCCCTGGAGCGTCAGAGGCTGAGGGGTGACCTTATAGAGGTTTTCAAAATTATGAGGGGCATGGATAGGGTAAATAGGCAAAGTCTTTTCCTGGGGTCAGGGAGTCCAGAACTAGAGGGCATAGGTTTAGGGTGAGAGGGGAAAGATATAAAAGAGACCTAAGGGACAACTTTTTCACACAGAGGGTGGCACGTGTATGCAATGTGCTGCCAAAGGAAGTGGTGGAAGCTAGTACAATTGCACCAATTAAGAGGCATTTGGATGGGTACATGAATAGGAAGGGTTTGCAGGGATATTGGCCGGGTGCTGGCAGGTGGGACTAGATTGGGTTGGGGTATCTGGTCGGTATGGATAGGTTGGACCGAAAGGTCTGTTTCCATGCTGTACGTCTCTATGATAGGCCACATTCTTAAAAGTGTCATTGTTTTCAGACTCCTGAAACTGGGTGCAACTTTCTACTTTAATAACTTCACTTGGCAATTTTACCTGGCAGCATGTGTCAGCTTACCCTGGCTACCGTTTCAAATTAGACTACAGATAATATTTACACCATTTTTTTGTCCAAACAATTGTCTCCAAGGAAGGGAAGTACAACAATAGACTACTTTAGGGTTTCCTTGGAAGCTTTTCCTAATACGTTTATATAGTAACAAGGAGGTTATATAGTTTCTCATAATGGACTGTATCCACATTTTTAAAAAATCAAATATTACTAAATATCCTTGTCAAATATTTTTTAATTGTCAGTTATACAATGTCACATTTTGTCTGTAGAATCTCATACGATTAAAAGGGTTAGTCCACAACGATCAATTCTGGTTTTCAATTAAGAATGATTGTTCAGGTTATATAGCAAGTACTCAATTAAACCAAGAGATTAGAAATTTTGTCAACCAAGGCTGTATTCCAGTACAGATAAGAGTACAGTACATTATTAATATTTGATTTTACCCTCTTTAACATTCCTATATGAATCCACTCATGGACAAAAATAATTGATGTTCCAACAGAAAAACACCTCAGATTTCCTATGTTCTCACCTTTGTTTCTGTGGTACCCATTCATACTAGGTGCAGTCACTCCACCATTCATCATTACAGAACCTGAGTAAACAATAGGGAGACACAACAGTGCACAGGACAGCCAATGTTAGGAACAAAGCTGAGCACACATGCTCCATCAGCAGAATATCACAAGACACTAATAAGCACTACACATGGAGCTGGCTTTAAAAATGCTTTGCATTGTGCAATAGCTGCACATAAACCTTAAATATATTGCTGAAGTTGCAGGAAGCATGGATAATTATAATTTATAATATACATCTATATATGCAGCTAAGCTTTAGTAGTGTTATTTCGTAGACAAGATTGTGGAAAACCCTGCCATATACACTAATGCACAAAGAAAATTAAGCAGTGTAGCATCTTTAAATTCTTTACAAATGCTCATTGCATCTAAAGTGTCAATCTTAATTCAGTGGTAGCACTCTTTTTCTCGGTGCCATGAATTCACATACTACTCCAGAGACTAGAGTATATCATTTAGCCTGACTCACGTATGCAGCACTAAAAGGATAGAGGAATACCAAAGGTGCCATCTTTCCGAAGAGACACGAAAACAAGGTTCTACCTGCTTTCTTGAGAAAAAGACATCAGGGCACTCTTAGAAGAGAGGCAGGGGGAGCTCTCACCATCTCTTGGCCAATACATATAATACCGCTAGAACAGATTATCTCATCTTTTTAGCATAACTGTTCGTAGAGTTTGCTCTATTTTTCCCACATTATAGCAGTAACTACAATCAAAGTACTTTGCAAAATGCAAAGCACATTAAGATTATAAGTGCTGCATAAATGTTAAGTACTTTCCACTTATGAAGGTTGAACTTTGCTACACCAACTACACTTATTTCTTGTTGCTACAATAAATTTCACTGACAAACAGAGAATCACTTTGACCTGAAGCATGGACAATTTCAAGTAGGAATGTATTATCTCAAATTATATGTGGAGGCATTATTAAAATAATAATTGATAACAAGCTTCACTGCTTTCTTGTAACAAGCACTATCAACATATTTAGTTATATAAAATGATCATAGGGTGGAGGAACAATTAACATTGTCTTCATCAGCAAAACGTCTATCTTCATAGAACAACAGAACTAAACTAAAAATTTGAGTATGCTTGTAATAACTTAATTGCTTGCACTGGGCAAAAGCGAGGCATAGGCCATATATTTACTCACTTGGATGGATGTATACTATTAAGAAACATGAAACTACATTAAATATAGGAATAAAAGGGTACACTACAGCTTTTCTAAGATCAAATAATCTACATAGAAAGAGCATACTGACCAAATTAGCCTATGTTGACATGGCAAGCACATAGATCAAATAAAGTTGATTAGAAATCGTGACTTCTTAAATAAAACATTGAAGCAAGTCACAAACAAAGCTGACACATAAGAAAAACTGGACAACATGAAGGGATTAGAAAAGCAAGCAATTTGTAAGTAGTTCTACTGACACACTTGATTTAGGGTGTTATAAAGTTGTTCATTAATTACCAACATGGCAGCATGGCCAAGAATAAGTAGTTGGAGAAAACCCAATCATGACTGTGCCGTCAGATAGTGGTTTAACATTTCCAAAAGGTATGAAGAAATAAAAATCATTCTCATTCACTTTCAAACAATTGCAGATGGCTGAAGGAAAGTTTGAGCAGATAGTTTGTCTGTTTCTTTTTACAGTAAACCATGCATTACACAGGGATTCTAAAATTATTTTTTAAAATGCAAAAACATCAAGTTAACTGCACTTTCAATGATCTTTGCTATTACCTCTTTTACTGGACAATAAGGAAGTATCAGGTGACGTTAACTCCATGATGAGACTTTCTAACTGGGTTCCTTTATGATTTATTTCTTGCACTTGTGGAGATTTTGATGACCAATCTTCCATAAGGATCTGTGAAATCAGTGCAAGCCATTTTATTACATTGTCTAATTGCAATTTTACACATGTATCTTATTTATGTCATGATTTTCACTTTTCCCAGGAGGAAGGCAAATGTTATAAACAAATTTGTAGTAATCATGTTGCCTGAGACCATTCCCCCTTCCATCAGATAATCCAGATAATGGCATGACTAATTTAGAGTTTGAAGAACGAAATAGAAATTCTAATTACACAGCCATCCTGCAAGTATAGATTCAAAATATGTCTTGTTCCATAAATTTGCAAATTTTGTATTTTATTTTCTTTCCACTTCCTCACCTTTAATTGCTGGACCTGTTTCTCCAGCACATCTGTATCAAGCGCAGATTCAGAAGCTGGCACACTAGCCTCTGTTTCCTTTAACCATTTTCTAACTGACTCTACTAGAGATGTGAATTCACTCAGGTGCTGCTGGCAGGATAATGCTTCTTCTTCCCTGAAAAATACAAGCTCAAATGTTTATGTATTTATCACTAGAAATTATGAAAAATAATAAGCTTAGACAAATATGTGAACTATTTTAATGTTTAAACATTTTCTTTATGGATATATTTAAAACACAGATTTTGTTTTACTTTACACAATTTGCAAATTATGATCACTCTGCATCATCTTTGAAAGTGGGGAATTGTCAAGGACAGTGGCAGTGCAGTGGAACAGTCTTAGGAGTGCACGACTTTGACTAGTACCTCTACTGACTGGTCAGTAGCAGGAAGAATTTCAAATTGGGCAAAGGCATTAATCTAGTCAGGTCCAGTCAGGTACCTGCTTAACATCAGTTCAATGGTTATGAAGTTAACATTGATGGGTCGACGAAAGAACTGACATCCGATCCAAGCTTTGTTGTACATCACGGTCACCATTTCTAGTATGCATCAATATTTTCAGCTCCAACTCAGAACACAAAACTATTTTGAATCTGCCATTAATAATAGGTTGCACACTGTTGAGAATTCTACCCATGAAAAATACTTGAATATATCATTCAGGGAGCGACTAATCGTTCACATAAGAATGGAACATTACAAGCATGTTCATTTTTCCTACAAATCTATTGTTTCTTGAAAAAGACATTTCAAATTTGATTAAATTCAAATTAAGGGAAACTTGAGAATGTAAAGATTACTAAACAAATCAACAAAAATGGTTCAGATCTGCAGCTCATCTAACAGTGACAGCAACAAGAATCTGTTGAAAAAAATCTCATCAAACCCAATGTCAAACTGATTGTTGAGGAGATGACAGTGTAATCTGTCAAGGTTAATGAAACCAGAAAAAAAACGGATTTGTTGCCAAAATCATTCATGTCATTTTCAAACAATCTACCTGTTCAACGGTGTTTGTGTAACTATTTCATCAAATTTATTGAGATAATGTTGCTGCTCTGTTCACCTATGTCCAAATGTTCAACTCTGATAAATCGAGCACACAGTTTATAATCCTGAGCTTAGCTTTCAGACTCCACATCACAGCACAATGACTATTAGCTTCTATAACTCCAAAACATTAACTACCCAAAATCCTCACTTTGTCAGATCCAAACTCAAATGGATTCCCAACTGGTATTCCATCATCCAACACGCGAAAAGTTTATCATTTGCAAACGGACATCTTTATTCAATCTTACATCAAGAATTCCTTAGTCAACACATTTTCTTTCACTAATCCACATTAGCCTTACTCCTACCTATAATGCAGATTATTGCTGACATACAAATAGGCCTACACAGTCTTTATTTTTTGAAATAAGGATCCCCACTCTAACTAGTATTGGAGAGGGAGTGTCCAACAGAGGCTGCAATTTGAAGTGACCGCTTTTCACCTTCTGATGCCAGCTCCATAAACGCCCTACAATATTGAAGCAAGCCATTCAGCCCATCGAGTCCACACCTTCCCTCTGAAGAGAATCCCACCCACACCAATCCTTTACCATACCCCTGTAACCCTGAATTTCCCATGGCTAATCTACCTAGCCTGCATATCTTTGGACTGTGGGAGGAAACCAGACCGCCCGGAGTAAAGCCACACACAGACTCGGGGAGAATGGCAACTGTGTGCAGAGTTTGCAGAGGCTGGAATAGAACCCAGGTCCCTTGCACTATGAGACAGCAGCGCTAACCACTGCGCCACCCAGCCACAGGGGATGCATGGACAGTGTGAAGGGGCCAAGTCTTAATTCTAATGCAGCCATGCTTTCTCTCATCATGAACTTAACACTTGGCGAACCGAACATCTGCACTTCTATAACCTCCTCTCACTGAGATGTTCGGCAAACACTCCTCACCCCTTTAACAAGGCTCACCACTTCCTACTTCCATATCTCACCTCCCACCCAACCTGACATGGCTCACTCAATCCCTCCCTCTACCCTTCAATAAGGCTTACCTCCTCCTTCACCAGAGCAATACAGGTCACTCTCCTCCTTCAACCCTGAGGCACACTCGCTGACCATTCCATCACTCACTGCTGCAATACAGCTCACCCTCCTTCAACCCTGAGACACAATCACCGACCATTCCCTCACCCCACAATATAGCTCACTCCCTCCTTCAACCAAGACATACTCACCAACTTCCCCTGCCTTCTCTCATCCATTAAGTACCAGACTCTTGAAAAATCCCCCCCCCCCCGCCCCATCCTTCATCCCCAAGACATGGCTCAACTACAAACCCCAACTTCGCCGGCGCTGCCACCTCCCAATCCCTTCAAAGTTCACCCATTCTTTCCCTCACTCCTTCAACAAGGTGCACCCCTGCCTTTTCACTGAACAATAATACAGTAAAACCTAAATTATTTGAACTAACTGAGCCAGGGCATGTTTTGATGTCTGATCAGTGTTTTGATTATCCAAAAACAAAGCAGCTTTGGTTTTATTTACATATTGTTGATTCTTCCCTCACTTGACCCTTTGGTTAGATTTTAGACTCAAAACTAAACCATAGTATATTTTCTGGTATGCACAGCATTTTGCCCTTTTGAAATTGGGCAACAAGCTTGATTTGAAGGTTAAGGAACTCCAAATTTGACTAATTAGCAAATATGCAGTGTTAGAACTCTCACTGGTCTTACAATTATTTAGATTTTATAGTTTGATCATTTTTGGTTTGGAGTTTATATCAGTGAGCTGAAGTTGACCTTTGGACTGTGAGCAGCAGCTTGTTTTAAAAATAAAATGAAACAAACTGATATTTGGCTTACAAGGCCAGGCCTGGAAGTTAATTGCAGGTTGATTCCTGTTCAAAGAATGCTCAAAAGAATGTTCAAAGAATTCTTGTTTAAAGAATATTTGGGTTCCAAAGATGCATTATGCTTAAACAAGTGGCAGATGTTTAAAAGTTAACAGGGGTCTCACAGGGAGACAACCAGATTAACAAAGAGAAACCAATGCTTGAACTGATTTTGAAAGGCAATTAAGTCAGGAGGATTGTTCTGGTTAAAACTTCAAGATAGAAGTTTGATTGCTTCATTGTTATTTTTTCACTATCAACTTACTGAAAGCTCAGAGAATAGCATCTCAGTTACAAATATTAAGTGAACATCCCTCAGAGTCTACAGGAAGCTAGTTGCATGCAGTCTCTCCAGAATCCAAGCAAGATACAATCCCACGTGCCTGTGAGATTACGGATCATGGAGATGGCTTAAGTGAACTGGCCAGTTAGGTCTCATTATTTTTTTCTTTTGATTTATCCTTTATCTGTCTGCATGAGTGCAGGCATTAGATTCAAAAGATTGGACTTAAATCAAATACATTAATTAGATTGCCTGGTTGTTTAGCTTCCTCTGCTGAAGCTATATTATTAATAAATTGTTAAATCTTGAAAACTATAATTCTGGTGTACAGTATGAGTTATTCACAAAGTTTATTAATGGTTATTCAAAAAGTCTGGTTAGGAACCGTTGGGGTCAATTTTGAGGGACACTGAATGCTTTAATTTCACTATGTTGCAAATACATGGATAGGGAGACAGATTTGATTTAGCTGTCTTTGTGTCCTAACAGTAGGAGTTAATTCCTTTACCAATATCTTGATTGAGTATCTATGTTCTGAAGCACTTTAATTAACAATCCATTGCCATCAGGTCATAAATAGAATAAAAACTAGAATTTGTATTGTGACTGGCATCAAAGACAGCATTGATCGATGCTGCCAGAAGTGATGCACTGGAAGGCTCACTACATTATCTTTTATTGACTTTAGTGGTTCCCAGTAGCAACACTGACTGTTGAAAAGAACCATGAGAAAACCTGAAGATTCCTTGCTACATTGCAAATATTTTGCTTTGCAGCAAACTGATTTTAAAAAGGTGTAATTCCATTTTCCAAACTGCTACTTATCAATACAACAATGAAGTCCATGAGTTCAGTTTCATCTTTGAACCACAACAAAGTATAAGCATGAGTTTGGTCCTCAAAAGATACATAGTCAAAATTTGAAACATTTCACAAGAAGCATTCTCGAGAATTAACAGGCAGATACAAAAATAAGTGAAAAACTTAACAAAATACATAATTTGATGCTGTGCCCAGCATAATCCCTGGTAACTGTAGTTGATTTTTCTCTTGATATAGTGCACCATTGTTATTACACAGCCTGCAATCAACTGACCTGGCAAGGAGAGAGGGCTCACAAGTCCCCTTGATGTATCAAGCACACAAGGAAGATTGGTATGACAATCACCACTCTCTGGGTCTGCTTTTATTTTCCAAAAGAAAACCCAGTCACAGTGCAAGCTTCCAAGAGAATCAACAAACGTTGGCTGTCTTATGTGGGCCACGTATACAATTCCAGACATAGAACTGGCGTCTGACAGCAAATCCTGATAGATACTCTGGATAGTTCAAACATGGAGGAGGGGGCTTGGGCTTTACTTTCAGTTGTATAAATTGCATTACAACTATATCCATCAGACATAAGAGAGTGACAAACGGACAGATGGGGAGTGTTAAGAATAATACAAAACATTGTGATAAGAAGTGAATTATGATATTCGTCTTGCCAGTACCAGCTTACTTGATAGTAATTGTTGTCTCACCAGAAATTTTAACTCAACATGCGAATCTCAGGCTAGGAAGCAAAATCTTGAAACAATGCATAAAACATGATCAAGCAAATGTAAATATGACAAAAAAAATACATGAAACACGTACCTTTGGACTGGAACTGCTAAATACCCTCAACTGTGGTGTGCTATGTGGCACATTGTCATCAACTAACAATCTAAAACCTCTTTATATGCAGACTCCAGGGGACAAATTGCAAACACGTGGCCAAACCACCCAAGTTTTTCAAATGGACACAGGTGCAACTAATGATGAGCAAAGCAGTATAAAAATAAAATATTGCAAAAGCTGGAAATGTGGAATAAAACAGAAAATGCTAGAAATACTCAGCTGCTTCTGTGAAGAGGAAAAAAAAAGATTAATGTTTCATCGGAAACATACTTAAAGCCCTTGAAGCCTCATACTAGTGGATTACAGAGTTATGAAGTCAAGAAAGTCTCAACTTAGCAAAGGCACTAATAGTGCCTGTGCTTGCATACACAGCATGCAAATACTTAGGAGGCCTAAAACTAATTCAATTAATGCCAATATCAAACAGCATGCATCATGTCAAATTAATGCCATTACTAATTATGTCCCAATTTAACCACTGAATAAAGGCATTAGATGTGTTAACAGAGGTTTAGTTTATCTTTCTGACTCACATGTGATATATTTATAAAGAGGCAATACACCAAGATATTTTGTTTGGTCAGATGTGACCTACCAAGATAATCACAGATTGTTTTGTGATTGATTTACAAATTCATAAATCACCACAATACTGTCTGGTCACAACGTGCTGGTATCTGTACCACTGAAGCAAGTCAATGACTGGCAGGTGCAGTGCAGTAGTGATATGTAATCAGAGGGTTATTACTCCTAATGTTATTTGGATGCATACAATATGCATAAGAAAGCACTCGCTGTCTAAACAAATCTACTGATTTGCAAGAGGTCCTGGATGATACAGAGATAATGGTAAATTCATTCATGAATATTTTCTGTTCTATGTAACAAAGTGAGCATGTCAATCAATTGCTCCATGGACGCACTTGACAGTTGTCATGTCAAAATTTTGGCACTTTCTATAAATAAACCGTTTAGCACTTCAGTACAAGCTATTCTTTACATCAATAATGCACTCCTGCTCTCTCAATGTCTTCATGGCATTGACAATATTAAGATGTATTCTCTCTCCTGAAAGAATTACATTGCAGGGAAGGACAGATTTTTCTGCAGTACCCATGTTGCCAGGCTCTGTCTATATAAAGAAAAAGAATCTCCTGGACATCTCATCTGAGTTTCAATCAGAGTTTCCCCAAAAATGTAACTGGACAAGTTGACTCCAAATATTAAGAGATTTCCCTGAATTATCAAATAGCACTGTCAAAAGTTGATGCTTTTCTTAATTTAACCCGGGTGGTTTCCATCACTCAAGGAATGAAAGCAAAGCAACAGAAGAATCTGTGTGGAGAAACCAACTTACAATATAAACTATCACTTTTCATTCTAAACATTTATCCTTATTTCAATCCATCACATTAATGAAATGGGTGTAAATTTGCTTGTTTTGCTAAATATTTAGGCATTAAAGGGGTTGAAATATTGAACCTGAATACTGGTTTATAGTATATGACCAGCTGGCAGAAGTGGAAAGGGATTCTGGAACTGGGTCACTTGATCAGCCTCTTGGATGGAAAATGGTGGAAATAAAAAGGATAGGAACACATCATGTCAAATCTATCTATTTCCAAATGAGTGATTTAACATTAAAATAACAATAATTTACATTGAGATAATCTTCTCAATGCCAAACTATGATATTTTAGTCCAAATGTGTTATTCTCAATGCAGCAATAACACATTAATTCTATGAACTTTGGACTTATGCTACCTACAAAATTAACATTCAGCTACAAAATGGCCTAAGATAAGCCATTTAATAGAACAATGTTTCTTACCTCTTCTTAACATCTTGCTCTAAATGTTTGTATCTTCTGGTCAAGTCTTTGACAGTTTCTGCGAGCTGATTCTTGTCTGTCAAATTGCCAGATGCTGTCAGCTCCTCTGCCAGTCGCTGTAGAGTCTGCAGATCTTCACTTTGCTTTACCATTTCTGTACTCTCCTCCTATGGTAAACATATACAGTCAGATGCAGTTAAGAAAAATAGCATGGCTTCTCTTGCTTATCAATACAAATGCTGGGGAATGAAGTATTATTGTGAACAGGGTATTTTAATAGGATGCTGACTAACTAGAGTGTTATGTCCTGGTTGGCCCAATTGCTGTTACAGTTGCACCCAGAGTTGAAAATTGTGACGCTGTAAAAGCACAGCAGGTCAGGCAGCATCTGAGGAGCAGGAGAACTGACGTTTCAGGCATAATTCCTGATGAATTATGCCAGAAATGTCAATTCTCCTGCTCCTTGGATGCTGGCTGACCTGCTGTGCTTTTCCAGTGCTACGTTCATCGACGCTGATCTCCAGCATCTGCAGTCCTCACTTTCTCTTTACAGTTGCACCCATCCAAACAAGTGGACAGAATTCCATCATACTCATCACTTGTAGGTGAAACAGTTTTGAGGAGTCAGCAGTTCAGCCACTCCCTACAGAATTTTCAGTGTTTTATTTGCTCCGGTAACTATGGCCTTTTGTGTGTATCCAGTTAGGTTTCTGGTCAATGCTGGCCCTATGGTGTTTGTGGTAAAGAAAGGAGGCAATAATATAGTAAGTGAAACAGCTTTTTCTTGCACAGATGTAATTTACCACTTATTAGTCAAACTTGGATGACATCCAGATCTTGTTCCATGCAAACAAAGACCACTTCATTATCCAAGGAATTTCAAATTGAATGACTACAGTCCTCAACTTAGTGAGCAGATCCACTTCTAACTTTATGGTAGAGTGAAGGTCAGCTTAAGGTAGTTGAGTCTGGAACACGGCTTGGCAAGTTAACATATTAATTGCCCATATGTTTAATTGAAGTGCATTAGTGATAAGTTACATCTAATGCTTTTTAGTGCTCATTTTACAAACAAAAAAAAACTGATGGATCACAACTAGAAACAAGTTTACAAGCATCGTATTCACCAGCATTCTCTGTGAAAAGTAAGCAATGTCTTTATTTGGATCTGCTCCAGCTGCCAGGCTTTGTGATTTACTGTCCATGAACTGTCCAATGTCCTGTACCAATTTCTCAAACTGCTCCATTTTGGGCAGCAGCTTTCTCAACTTCTCTTCTTTCTCCAGCTGTTCACTGCATACTGCTCCCAATTGGCTGTTCAACTGGTCAAGTTTCTCTTGGAGCGAGGAAGCAGTTGCTCCATCTGCATTTTCAATGAAACCACAAACCATTTCCTGCATTGTGTTGATGTTGCTTTGATGGCTAGCGATATCCTGCTTTAATTTCTAAAAGATTAAAAAAAATTATTTTTGTAGAATGAAAACAATTATGTATCTTAAAACTTCAGTATACATTATAATTTTATTTTAGGAAGTAGCTATTGGTCGTTCCTGTCAGTTGTACTCCAGTTAAATGTAGAGAGAGAGAGATCAATCAAGTCAAACAGAGGGAGAGGGGAGGAAAGGCAGGAGAGGACTAGGGAGAAAAAACAGAAAATAAGATAATAGTTTTAGGTATTCTAACACTACTGCCAGGATAAAAGGTAATATTCACAACGAAACACAAGCTGTCCAAACATCTCAATGTTTATAAAGGAATCTCCTAGAAAATCATGAAAATATAGCAATAGGAACACAAAGTTATGATAATTTCACGGTTCTGTAAAGCACAAGTCTGAGAGAGAACTCACAGTATTTTGGGCAAGGGTATCCTGGATGGCAGCACATGAAGTCAATAAATTATCCTGATTTTTCAAATTCTTTTCAATGTCTTCCAACCAGTCCAGTAAGTTATCCAAGCCTTCTTGAACATTTTGGGACTGAGCACTTGCCATCTGCAACTTCTCACTGCGTTTTGACACTAGCTCTGTCAAGTTTTCATATCTCTGTGTGATACAATCTGAAAAGAACAAAATGTAAATATGGCAACATGTAGCTAAATTTAAAGTTACAGTTTCAGTAAAAGCAGGTTCTACAGTGACAAAGGGAAGTCATTAAAAGTGAATTTTATTTTGTACTTTCAAGTCAGTTGTAAAGTAGAGGGAAGGAGAGGGGGACAAGGGCAAATAAAGGTTGGAGCAGGGACAGTGAAGGGTACAGAGTACGAGCATGAGCGAGACAGGGGGGTGGGAGGGGGTTGTCAGAGACAGGCGGGGGTGGGGGTTATTTGAAAAGAATTTATGTGAAAGGTAGTTGGAGATGAAAATAGGAGGGAGCTGACAATGTGATGGGTAGACTAAGATGGGGGAGAAAATGATTATCCCTGTCTCAAACCTTCAACTCGGCACCGCCCTCTTGACCTGTCCATCGCCTTTCTCATCCATTCGCTCCGAGCAATCACCTTCTCCCCCACCTTCATCTACCTATTGCACTCTCAGCTACCATTCCCTCAAACCGAATCCCCCTCCCATTTATCTCTCAGCCGTCCCAGCACACAAGCCTCATTTCTGATGAAGGACATATGGCAGAAACGTCAATTCTCCTACTCCTCAGATGCCGCCTGACCTGCTGTGTCTTTCCAACACCACACACAATTCTCATCTCCAGCATCTGCAGTGCTTTCTTTCTCCCAGGAAAGGTATGCCAGTTAGCCCATTGATTATGCTCCACAATCCAACAGGATCATGCTGGTATCCTATCACCAAGTCACCCTTTAATTACACATTGACAGTCCTTGTCACTGAATCAGCTTCTTCAGAGCCAGCCCCCTCTGATACTCCTGTTTTTTAGATTAGATTACTTAGTGTGGAAACAGGCCCTTCGGCCCAACAAGTCCACACCGACCCTCTGAAGAGCAACCCACCCAGACCCATTCCACTATACTTATCCATTCACCTACACTATGGGCAATTTAGCATAGCCAATTCACCTAACCTGCACATCTTTGGACTATGGGAGGAGCACCTGGAGGAAACCCACGCAGACACGGGGAGAACGTGCAAACTCCACACAGACAGTTTCCAGAGGCGGGAATTGATCCCAGGTCTCTGGCGCTGTGAGGCAGCAGTGCTAACCACTGTGCCACCGTGCCCTTATCTGTCAGCTAGGGCTCCCTGATTGGACCAGATTAACAACCCCAATCATATTCTATGATGCCCACTTGGCTGACTTTGTTACAATCACTACACATACCTTAGGAAAACATCCCTTCAGTCAGAGTTGTTGGGCTTTCACTTAACATCTTTATATTTCCCCCACTAACATGCCCGAAACCACCAGATTTATTTGGCAGTCTCATATCCATCATGCTTTTATCCACCAAATAAACTCACAAGCAAACCTGCCCCATAAACCGACCAAACAAAATAGTCTGGACAGAAAAACTGAGATTTTTCATTTTTATGCATTGACTATCTTTACTAATTATAGTTTCTGACAAAAGCACTACTTGCGCCAGTTTTTGCCTTTGTTTTAGATTCCAGTAAATTCTTTTATTGCGTTTGTATGAGTTTAAAGTTATTCTGATTTTCAATGAATAACATAAGACTTTTGAAACAGTTGGCTGGTATAGCATGACTCTGACATAATTACTTGCTTCATTATTTTGATACAAATATGTAACTGTGATTGAGAGGAGTCCCTGCACAAAATCCCATTTGGTCCTGTTTTCATTTTCACCATCTCCAAACTAGGTAGGATTAACTCCACAACTCAATGATTTATGAACTTCTCGTGCAGTACTTTCAAACGACTTAACACTTGAACTATGTGCCACTACAGCAAAGACATAATTCAATAAATATGTGCTATACAATACCAGGAGGATTCTGGCATAACTTGCCTGGATCACTACATCGTTCATAAGTTTAAACTTCATTCTGAACGTAGTTTGTCTGGAACAGTACTGTACTTAAAACAGTATTGCTATTTTATTTTATATGTGGACTTTAACTCCATACAAGTCTTCAGTCTAAAACAATTGATTAGGTTTTTTCATTATTGGTGATATGACAGATAGCTATTTGCAATGGATGTATGGGCTCACAAATGAAAATAAACAAACATATTTGAAACTGTCACAACTTATACCATATTTCTAAAAATGGTTCAGATAGTTTGGAGTTTCTTTCAGATTCATTGTGAGTACTGAAGAAACTTGCAGTAATTGTTGATAGGAAATATTGTTTTGTAACTATACCTGTTCTTTGCTGAATTTGATTCTGGTTCAGAATCAGGTCATCATCCAAGGACAGTAATGATTTTGCTGCTTGCTGTAACTTCTCTACACTGACTTGATGTTCATCTAAGTCTTCCTGAAGCACCTGTAATTACACAACTCAGTGAGACATCCAGAGCATAAATTTATAATGATTCCAGGAATTGTACACAAGCAGTATCACAAGTACAAGTAAAATACAAATTACATGGTAACTAAAATCTTAAATAATGTTCACTGAACATAATTTGAACAGCTTCAATAATCATAAATAAACTCCAGCAAATGTGGGTAGCACAGTGCTCAGTGGTTAGCACAGATACTTCAAAAGCACCAGGGACCTAGGTTCGATTCCTTAGGCATCTTGCTGTGTGGAGTTTGCACATGCTTCCCACGTCTGTGTGGATTTCCGCCGGGTGTTCTGGTTTCCTCCCACAGTCCAAAGACCTACAAGTTAGGTGGATTGGTCATGCCAAATTATCCATAGTGTCCAGGGATGTGTAGGTTAGGTGCGTGAGTAACGGGAAATGTAGGGGGGGTTACAGGGAAAAGGGTATGGGGAAAGAGTCTGGTGTGGAATGTTGCCCAAAGGGTCAGTGTGGCCTGTTTCCACACCTGTAGAGATTCTATTTCTATGACATAAACTCTTATCTAGCATTTAACGTAGGAAAGTGTCTCAAGGTACTTTACAGGGTTTGGGTTTCAGTTTGACTTTTATCATTATTCTTTATTTTAGTTGAATTTTTATTCAATAGCTCCTCTTCGTGGCTTGATATATTAAAGCATAGTCCAGTTTTCCACTCTCATACAGAATGGAAGGCTATTAATGTGTTAGAAATAATCTCAATTGCTTTTGATTAGGGAAGGGAAAAATTAGCTGAGGCTTAGTCTTCTGAACGACATCCAGTAGCTTGGAATATATTAGGATGATATTTGTTAGAGCAACAAATTGGGTACCACTTAAGTCTGCTGACAGAGTTTCGTGGTGCAGAAAATATTGAAAAGGCTGTTGCCGACAGGCACCATATTCATCCTTCAGGGAAAGGGAGGAGAGAAAGTTGTCGAGATTAAAGACTGTGACATGGATTAAGAGTTCCTGCAGGATTTCTTCTAAAACTAAATAAACATTAACTGCCAGTGTTAAACCAACAGTTGTAAAATCTGGATTTGTCACTGTTATTCTACAGACAAAAAAACATTTAATAGCAGCATGTGTACTGTATCATACTGTACTGTAATGTCCTTAAATCAGTCACCCTTTTAAAATTGCCCAATTTATGACTACTATCATATGTCTCATTCCTGCCCTCTGAAGTGGTGTAGCAAAGCACTCAATTCAGCAATTAATGATAGGTTATAATTGCCAGCCAAGCTCACATCCCAGAATATATTTTAAACTTTTGACAATGTGCCTTTGTATAAAGATCGTGATTTAGCGAATTTAGAAACTATTGCACACTATCCTGCTGCCAGGATGCTTCTGGCTCTTCAGTATTAAATCAATCTTACACAATAATTTATACGGATGATAAATTTGCCAGATTTAATTTGCTATATGGACATACAGAGACAAAATTTCACATCACGAGGTTATATTTACCCTTACAAGTTTGTACATAGTTCCACCTTGACGTCAGGAAAGCTCAAGAAGGAAAACTGGAGTGAGCACCTGGCAAATTCAACTCAACATTTGCTCTGAATGATTTCCATGTTGGCAATCAGGCACCAACACCTCGGCGCATGCTCCATGGACACTGGCCACATGCACCACATGTTCAGACATTGGCAGCCAACATGTGCCAAATTAAGGAAACCCTCAGTGCATATCTCAGGCCTACTTACAGAATGCTTTGGCTCTTTAAGGCTGTATCTCGTGCTGCTCTAACAAACTAAATTGCGCAGATGGTATCGCTAGACTCTTTCCTTGCTCTCAGTGCTCACAGTATTCCTGTCTTGCATTGCTTTTTTGTGCTTCACTGCTGTTTGCCATACCTCTTTGCGCACACAAAGTCAGGAAGCTTGAAATAGCTGTCAGCAGGCCTCTGTAAAGTTAAGGGGAGAACCTACACAAGTTTTCTTGGCACAGTGAGTCAAGGACAATCTCCAATTCTAGTGCAGGTTCTACCAAGGCAGTTAGAATCAGGGTATTCTTTTCATAAGATGTGAGAAGCCATGTGACGCAGGATGCCTTGGCTCATTCCACCCTGTTGTTACCTGTTTTCCTCATGGATTGAGAGAAGTGGTGGTACTTCAGAAGATGAAAATGAGTGACACCGTTATTACTGTTGGTGCAGGTGGGAATGTGAGTGTGTAGGAAGTGCAGAAGACATGCAGAGTTACTGGTGTTCAGTTCAGTGACAGTGAGTGAGGAAGATGTTGCAGACGATATTGAGAATGGTGGAGTATGAACTTTGGTGGAAGGTAAGCACAGTAACAGAGATAGAGTGAGCATGAGCTATCAGGGAGATAATGGTGGAACGTATCCTGGCGAATTGGAGAAAAGTAGACATTGTCCTTCTTGTAGTCTGGCCATTCCTCCAGATGGGGAAAAAATAAAAAAAGAGTACTTTAAACCCAGCTGGCAACCTCTGACCAAGTTGGGATTGTCTGGGGCTATAGACTCCACAGCTGGCCCTGGGGGAAGATGAAGAGGAAGTCCCATATTGGCTCCATTCTGTCCAGAAGAATGTCCAGAACCCTGCCTGCAAAGCAGGGGTCAAATATGCCCCATCTGTCATATCCAGGGTAAAAATGTCAGCATGCATGCAGGGCAACCCCGCACTGGCAGTGTGTGAATTGGTATACAATGGATTTTTAAAGATGGTATGGCGTAAGAGATGCTGGTGAATTCCAGCTTGTCTGAGGGGCGAGTTGTTTCGGAAACAGCACGTGGATAAGACAAGGCAAAAATCAGATGTCAGGGATGCCAGCACAGTGGAGGCTATACAGCTGCGCCAGAATGTACAACCTGGTTGGTTAAGGAGGAAAAGCCAGATCTTCTTAAACCATATACCTGTGAAGGTAAAGTTTACTCGCGTAGGCCAGGAGCAGCAGGCAAAGAGGTAACAATATTAAGAGATACAGGATCCTCTCAATCTGTGATGTTGCGAGAAGATATATGTACCTCTGAATGACTACTAGTGAAAGAAATGCTAGTGAGTGGAATTCATGATGAGACAAGTAGTGCTCAGTTATGTAGAATGAGGTTAGAGTGTCCAGTGAAAAGTGGAGAATTGGTGGTAGGAGTACTGGAAAAATGCTCAGCTTCAGGAATACAATTTGTCATTGCTAACAATATAGTCGGTTCACAGGTAGGAGTGCTGCCTACTGTGGTTGAAAAGCCAGTGGAAAATCAGGCAACTGAGGTATGACAGGAAGTATATCCTGGGACTTCTCCTGACTATGTGGTAACAAGGTCATAAAGTCACCAGTTGAAACAGGAGAGATCAAAGAATACAAACAAGAAAGATGAAGTGGAATTATCAGAGACCTTGTTTGATTGTCATATATTTGCTCTTGTTTGTGTCAAAGTAGAAATCTAGATGTAGGTTTGCTCACTGAGCTGGAATATTCATTTTCAGATACTTTATCACCATACTAGGTAACATCTTCAGTGAGCCTCTGGATGAAGCCCTGGAGGTGTAGCCTATTTATATTTATATGTTTGGGTTTCCTTGGGTTGGTGAAGTCATTTCCTGTTCGTTTTCTCAGGGATGGGAAATGTGATCCAAGTCAATGTGCTTGTTGATAGAGTTCTGGTTGGAATGTCATTCTTCTAGGAATTCTGTGCGTGTCTCTGTTTGACTTGTTCTAAGATGGATGTGTTGTCCTTCCTCATCCGTATGCAAGGATACAAGTGAGAGCAGGTTGTGCCTTTTTGTGGCTAGTTGATATTCATGTATCCTGGTGGCTAGTTTTCTGCCTGTTTGTCCAATGTAGTGCTAGTTACAGTTCTTGAGGTATTTTGTAAATGACATTAGTTTTGCTTGCTGTCTGTTTAGGGTCTTTCAAGTTCATTAGCTGCTATTTTTGTGTGTTCGTGGGCTACCATGATGCCAGGAGGTTTGAGTAGCCTGGCAGCCATTTCTGAGGTGTCTTTGATGTAGGGGTGTGTGGCCAGTGTTTCTGGACACGTTTTGTCTGCTTGCTTGGCTTTGTTGCTGAGAAATCGGTGAACTATGTTCATTGGGTACCCATTCTTTTTGAATAAACTGTATAGGTGATTTCCCTCTGCTCCACGTAGTTCCTCTGTGCTGCAGTGTGTGGTGGCGCGTTGAAATATTATTATAAAATATTATAAAGTTATAAAATATATTAAAAATCTCAACATTGAATTAGTGCAGGAGTTGGCTAGGCAGCATTTAAAAATATCACAGCATACAATGAAACAGGAAGCAGACAAGAAATCAAAAACTTGCTCCCAGAGTTGAAGTGTTCACGTTACTTCCAGTGATAGGTAAACTTTAAAAGCAAAGGTTAGTGGACCTTATCAAGTCAAAAGGAGGTTGAGTGAGGTGAACTATTTAATAAGGACTCCAGACAGAAAGAAATCTGTCATGTGATTATGCTCCCCCAGATCCATTCCCTCTGATTAATGCACCTAACTCTATGGGCAATTTAGCATGGCCAATTCACCTGACCTGCACATCTTTGGACTGTGGCAGGAAACCGGAGCACCCGGAGGAAACCCACGCAGACATGGGGAGAATGTGCAAACTCCACACATACAGTCACCAGAGGCTGGAATCGAACCCAGGTCCCTGGCGCTGTGAGGCAGCAGTGCTAACCACAGAGCCACTTAAGGACAAAAATTACAGACTATTTAGGTGGAGCTTATTATTACAGCCAATCAATTTGAAAATTGTACATGTGGCAAGACGAGAAAACGTGACTGCTGACACATTGTTGAGACTTGCATGAGGCGTTCAGTGACAGGAGTAAACAGACTGAAATAGAATGTAGAAGTGTATGTTTGCATGGCTATAGTCAGTGTAATGTATATTTATTGCAGTATACTAACCATGTACGATTAAAGGAGTTTTAAAATGAAGCCATATTTGGATATTGATGGTTCACTTTTTTTTAAAAAGGGGGAGGTGTTACGATGCTGACCCTTTAAGAAGGTTATGTTGCCCTTGGTTTTTTTCAAAAAGGGTTTGTAAAAGGCAGAGGTTCTGGTCAGTCAGAGGCTATGCCCAACAGAGATTACCTAAGGCAATAATTAGGGATAAGGCTTTCAGTTTTGTTTTTGAACACACTTGTACAATAAAAGGGGAGCGGCCAGTTTCCCTAGACCAGAGATTCCTCTAGTTTGGTTTTGTTTTATCTGGGGACCGAGAGAAACAGCTGCTGGAACGATAAGAGGATCCATTCAGCAAATGATCCCTAGCTGATTTGCTCTGACATCTCTCTTGTAAGAACCTGTGTTTGAATTTACCATTTCACCAAGACATATGTTTATAGGGATGTTGCAGGAAAATTAGAACAGCATTATTAAGTTGTGATAGAATCGGTTGGGTTTTCAGATAGGTTAAATTATTTTATATTCTGTTCTATTTTGTTCATGTTTCATTTGGTAGTCTGTAAATAAATTCTGTTCTGTTTAAAACTGAATTATTTGACCAACTGCATCACTCCTGGAATATCCACTTTAATCTGCTAAACAACTAGAAAAGTTAGGTCTGGGCTACCTTCTTGAAATGTTTTGTGGGGGTCTGGCCTGAATGGCTCCAGAAAGACTACAATATTAAAGCTCCTCACAGATATAGATCAAAATTGACATTGCACTAGCTCAAAATCCAAACTCCAAAATAAATCATAATATGTTTAAAAATATCACACCCTCCATCACAATTAAGTAGTAATTAGATAGTGTTTTTGGGAAAAATCTTACATCCCACTGACATTAATAATAATTTCCATGAAGTGAATCAAACTGGCTAAGATGTCAGGGATGCTGGGGACCTTTATGGGAAGCAGATGGATCATCCACTTGGCATTTATGGGCAAAGGGGATTACAAATGTTTTGGCTTTGTCTTTTGCGTTGATGCACTGGGCTCACTCATCTTTGAGAATGAAGATATTTGGGGAGCCACCTCCAAAGTGTGTTGCTTAATTGTCCACAATCATTCGTGACTGGATATGGCAGGCCTGAATAGCTTACATGTGATCCATTTGCACAATTGCGTAAATGTCTATTATATACTTCTTCCACAGATTGGTATACAACTAGTCCACGTATGGTAGCTTCACCGGGTTAATGCCTCATCTTTCGGTAGTGATATTTCTGGCACACCCTCCTGCATTCACTTTAGGGGTTTTAATATTACTGTTTATAATACATAATATTACTTTGCAGTTTTTACAGTTTTGCCTTTACAAGTAAAGAAATCTCTATATTAATATTTTTAGAGTGAATGGTTTTACCTTGATACTCTCAAGCTGCATCTGCAGGCTTTGTGGATCAGAAGAAATTGTTTCTGACAGAAGCTTGTCTCCAGTTGTCTCAGAGTTCTCTAACCACACATCCAATCCGTTGGAAACCTCTTGGAAATGTTGGTATTTTTCCAACATACTTGTCAGGTGACAACTAAGTTTATTGCACTGTGAACCAAGCAAATAATTACATGGATTTTTAAAACTCTCCTTTTTTTTTAAAATGGCACACTGTCGGTTTTGCATAATTCAATGAATATCCAACCCACAAGAAAAAAATACACTGCCACGTGTTTTTGAAAGTTTAATTAATTCATAACACTGCATTTGATACTTTCAGCAGCAATATCTTTTCGAAAACTAACGAAATAGCAAGGCTGATAGAGCACCATCAAAAATGCGCAAATCAGAAGAGAGAAGACTGGAATCAAAAGTGATGCAAGACAGGAGGACACTCAGTTTAGAAGAACTATCCAATTAGCACAATTGCTTGGCTGTTGCTCTATAAGCCTGGATATTTTTTCTCTGTCAATTCCTTATCTAGTTCTTTTTAGAAAGTTATAATGGAATCATCCCTCATAACTCCAGAATGAACTCCACCACCTTCTCAGACTTATCCCAACATCATTTCACTGTTATGCGCACAAGGAGCAGAAATGTTAAAATAGGTGGGTTTTTAGGGTAACTCCCAGCTATCAGACAGCTTCAAGAAGAAATGAACTTTTCTGCAAGCCCAGTCTGTGTTGTACTAAGCTAGGAATAATCAATGATTAAACAATGATGGCCCAAAGTGGGAAGTATTCTATTTCACTCCACCAACCACTTAATTTAAAGAGGATACAAAATCAAAAGATTATTCTTTGATTTACAGGACTAGCATTTAGAAAATACAAAATAAAAAACAAAATTACAATAATTCTAAATGTCTAATTTTCAAATTGAACAATATCAATTATGACCAGCAGCTCAACAATTGCCTCAATTTTCAATATGTTGTGTTTTGGCTTTAATTTTCTTTGAAGTCGAGCCTGGTACAATTATACTTCCCAGGAAATAAAGGTTTATTTACTAGGATGCTATTACTTGTTGCAGTTGCTTGTGCATAATTGAAGTGACTCGGAGCACTTAAGATGGTCATAACAGACAGGCGATAAAATAACAGGTTACTGTCTCCCATGCCAGTATTATTTACAAGACATCTGAACTACGCAGGCCCCCACGACATTGTCTATTTAACCACATATTAACCATTGATTTATCTTGTGTTTTTCTGGAATTTAAAAATATAATCTAAGACATTAAATATCTTTCATTTCCTTAATGTAAAAGTATCTTACTTTGGAATGAAGTGTGTTATAGCGATGTTTGGCATTTTCCAACTTGTTCTTTACTAGTGTGCTGGTAACAGACGGATCAATGGGGGTCTTAAAATTTTCATTTGTATTGGTCTCAGCAAAAGCATCTGCAGTATCCAGGACCTTTTGTCCGGAGATTGTGATATATCTTAGATCTCCTTTATGAGAAATAATATCCTCAGAGAAACTCTTCTGTCTTTGCAGTTTGATTTGTAATGAGTCGCTGTCCATTTCTCCAACTTTTATCTCTTCAAGTTCATTTTCAGATTGGATTAGCCAGGCCTCAAACTCGCCATAATCTATTTTTACAAAAAGGTATCAATTATACAGATATCGTTATAATGTTGGATTAAATCTTATGTTTTGGAAAGTGGAAACCATTAAAAAGAAATCAAATTATTTAGAATTAATTCTATCTCAGAACAATTACTACAGCTAATTCCAATCATGTTCTCGAAAACTAGTGTTTCATTTAAGTTTATTCACAATTCTTTTCACTTCAAGTAAACAGGCTTCTTTGAAATTCGGAAAGCAATGTGATTCATTCACCCACCTTTTAGAAATTTTTGGAGTTCTTCTTGCAGGACCTGCACATGTTTCAGTTGAGTTTCTGTCTGCAAAACTGCTGTCTCATACTGTACCTTCAACTCATTTAGACTATTCTGCAGTCGCTCTTTCTGTTCTGGTGAAAGGTTATGGCTGTGCTTGTCCAGGAAGGATTGAGCTGACTGCGTTGCCAATAAGAAATCTTGCTGTTGCGATAACAAGCTTTCAAGACTGACCTGAAAGAAAGGAATATAGCTCTGCCTACAAAGGAAAATCTAAGTTTTCATGATCCAAAATCTTTTTTCAGGAATTTAGGTCTCTTTAGTACAAGATCAATTGAAATATGATAAAACAGTCTTCCTGATTTTCAGTAAAAGAAGATGACCAGACATTAAACAAACAAGGCCCTTGGGGTGGGGTGAGGCGAGTGATGTTGGAGAGAGAGCGAGCGTGCGAGAGGACAGCGCGCGAGAGTGAACAGTTATTTATTGGAATTTTAACTTGCCAATAGACATAGTGACAAGTTTCTTGTCCTGCTAAGGATGATGGGCAAAACCTCAGTGCTCCAGGCAGTACACGGGTATAGGAAATGATTAGTAAAAAGTACCAAAGATGGCAATTTATAAAGGAAGGTGCCTCTTTGGCACATTTTAAAACATTTAAGAAAGCAGATAAAGCAGCCAGTCCAGCACAGAGGGCAGGGTAGACAGGAACTCCTTTAAAAGGAAGCAATTTAGTTGGGTACATGCCTACAGGCAGTTGAACTAGTCTCATTCAGACTAGGACACTTGGTTCAGATTGGAAAATTCCCAGTAGACATGTTTAGCCATTTTTAACATAAACCTGAGCAGATATGTTATGATACACCTCTACAGCAGGAAGGACTTGAACCTGGGCTTTCCAATCCAGAGACAGGGACATTACCCTCAATCAACCTCCTCAATCTCTGTTTGACAAGACTCTTAAAGAGCCTAACTGCCTGTTCACCATCAGACCAGATACACTTCGAGCTCTGGAATTGTACCTGCCTCAGGAATGGCGTCAGAAAACCTGAAGGTTATGAGAATATAAATAACACACACATTTAACACCTTATAAAACAAAGAATTGTGGATGCTGGAGATTTGGAACAAAGAAAAACAAACTGCTGGAGAAACACAGCAGATCTGACAGTATCTGTGAAGACAAAATAGAGTTAACGTTTTGAGTCCAATGACCCTTTTTCAGAATTAGAGATAGCTAGGAAAAGGTGGTAATATACTAAAGGTGGAGCTAGAAGGGAAAGAGGAATGAACCAAAAAGCAGAGAAAGTGGGCTCTAATCTCTACCGTTCTCTCACACACACCCCATCATAAATACCACCTTTGCTAGCTGCTTCTAGTTCTGAGGAAGGGTCATTGGACTCAAAACATTAAACACTTTTCTCTCCATAGGTGCTACCAGATCTGCTGGGTTTCCCACACATATACCAGTTGTTTCTGTTTGATACTTAAAAATGTGTTGCTGGAAAAGCACAGCAGGTCATGCGGAAAAGGAACAGGAGAATCGATGTTTCGGACATAAGCCCTTCTTCAGACTTATGCCCAAAACGTCGATTCTCCTGTTACTTTGATGCTGCCTGACCTGCTGCGCTTTTCCAGCAACACATTTTTAAGCTCTGATCTCCAGCATCTGCAGTCCTCACTTTCTCCTAGTTTCTGTTTGATATTAAGGGTCAAGTCAATATAGCAACAGAGATCTTCTTGTTATGCAACTGTTTTACAAAGTGCTCTAATCGGAAACAGACTGAAATATTCATACCTTTAGTGCTTGCTGCTGGTGGTTCAGACTTACACCCATCTCAGCCACAGTATTTGTTCCATCATTCGGGCCCTGTAACTGTAAATCATTTCTTAATGCTTCTAATTTGCCACCTTCATACTTTAAGCTCGGTTCTTCCTGAAGCAGTACATGTTGGGAACACGATGCTGCCTGCTGTTCCATGGCTGAGAGCCACCCTAAAAGGCCATCTATTTTACCCTTGTTTTCTTCAAATTCTTTGACAGCTTGAGCCTATAAATAATTACATTTTTAAAGTTAATAGCATTTGAAGAAAGATAAACTTATGTATAAAATCTAGAAAAGTTGAGAATTGTTAAGAACTGAAATGATCATTAAGAAGTTTGTGGGTTGGATTTTACAGCTCCCGGTGGGGTGTGCTGTTGGCAGTACAGGAGTGGGGGTGACAAAATATTACACGTGGTTAATTCCCTGCCATCTTGGTTGCTCTCAAACTGCTCCCAGAATATGCTGGGTTGTTGCATGACAAAAAAAAGGCAATCTACATAATATTCTTAGATAAATAATGCAACTGCGATTGAGTTTCGTACCAAGCCTTAATATTACATGGCCCATTTCAGATGTGGGCAGCACGGTGGCACAGTGGTTAGCACTGCTGCCTCACAGCGCCAGAGACCCGGGTTCAATTCCCGCCTCAGGCAACTCTCTGTGCAGAGTTTGCACATTCTCTCCGTGTCTGCATGGGTTTCCTCCGGGTGCTCCGGTTTCCTCCCACAAATCAAAAAAAAAAAATGTGCAGGTTAGGTGAATTGGCCATGCTAAATTGCCCGTAGTGTTCGGTGAAGAGATAAATGTAGGGGAATGGGTCTGGATGGGTTGCGCTTTGGCTGGTCAGTGTGGACTTGTTGGGCCGAAGGGCCTGTTTCCACACTAAGTAATCTAATCTAATCATAATAAATGTGTCTTCATTTTGGGCCTATTTGCAATTACAGAAACAACTACTTCTCAGTTCTACTGGTGCTGGGACTGTAAAAGCTGTTGGATGAACTGGTTGGCGATCAGCTCAAGAGTGGGACTTCCTTCCATTGAGTGACATATTTCCACTCTCTACTATTTAGTCTGCACCATGTCGGACTGTTACAGGCCGGCTTTTTTAAAAAAAAAATTGCCGGCATCTGACATTTGCAACAGATTTCAACTTCATGTTTTAATCTACAGCATTCTAATATAGATCACACTGTCATAATCCTGATTACTATTTATAGGTTTGGTATTTGCAAGATTAAATCACCAATTTTTATGCAGCTGTAAGAGGTAAGCAATAGCAAAGATGTAATGATTAAATTACTGTTACCACATTCATGTCTTTATCACTGCTGAGTGTCTGAGTATCACTCTCCAGTGCAAGAGTGGTATTGGTGGCACCCTATCAACAATGTGTATTACCTTCTCAGTTTCTTGCTGGACAGCTTTTGTTAATGCATTGTCAACTTGCTTCTGAAGTGTGTCAGTACTTTGACACAAGACTTGGTGCTGAGCTTTTACTTCCAGTAATTTTGTTTCAACTGCTGTCAGTTCATCAGAATCTAGCTTGCCTTGATTCTCCTCCAATAGACGTTGTGTGGCTTTGGTTACATCCTCCACCACAGAAGCATGTGATTGCACATCTTTTCGCAAAGCCTAAAAAGGGAACATAGCACCAAAAATCAATAGAATAGCATTTCTGCACAAGACAATTAAAGTACACTGTTTGCATCATTCGATTTCCAGGGTCATGATTTAGAAACACAAAATAGGAGGAGTAGGCCATTTAGCGCTTCAAGTCTGCTCTGCCATTCAATGTGATTATGCCTCATCATCCAACTCAGTGCCCTGTTCCAACTTTCTCCCCATATCCTTCGATTTCTTTAGCCTTAAGAATTCACTGAGTAGAAAAATGTGTTGCAGCATTAGTTGCAATAAGTGATGGTCTGGTTTCATTCATTTTTCACAGTCTAGATTCCATTTAATTGCATTTGTACTAGTCACAACTACTCCTGTGGTAGTGAGGTTCACATTTTAGCCAGAGTTTTGTTTGATTTTCCTATTGGACTTGCTAGCATTGAACTGTATTTCAGCATAGGGTTTGATAGCCCAATGTCAGGGCAAAAAATGGGACCTAAGCCCATATGTACTGGCAAAGGCTCTGGCTCTGCAATTTTACAATAGTTGGTCTCCCAATTGACCGCCTGCTGGCCAATCAGACAATTAGGGAAGGTATGGGAGTTGGAT